>NW_024385452.1:0-11630 GCF_016835505.1 Polypterus senegalus
ACTATATTTCTTGCAACTGCTAGAAATTACCTTGGATCTAGATTAACTCTCATAAGATTATAAAAAATAATTAACTTATGTTTATTGCCAAAGACCTCTTTAAGTGTTGGTTTCTGTTTTGTTCTCAGTACAGTCAGAATAGATTCTGACCAGCTCTATCCCTATAAGTAGATGAAGTGTACTCAGAATATCAGTGGGTTGGTTATCATTCTGACAACAAGCCAGTTTTAGCTTAATTCTTAGCAGGTTTAAGTGTTAAGATTGCCCCCTACAGGTTTCAAAGTCACATTTTTACTTGATGCAGGGTGTTAAATACAGCAAAGAGCCCTGTTAATTAACAAGACACAAGAATGCAAGGTAAATGCATTTAAAAATGTAGAATAAAGCAGATAAAGTGGTTTCACTAGTTGTCACCACTTGTCACAAATGCAACTACCAATCTTCTTGCAAACAGAATATTTTCAGATGAGCACAGAAAGAGGTTGAGTTCTGGATCAAAAGCCAAAAGTGTCTGTCTGTTCTCTTCATAAAGAAGAGTTCTTTATATGTGGAATTAAAGGAGGGGATGAAAAGTCCCCTCAACCGCTCACAACTGCATTGAGGAGTAACTGTTGTCATTGAAATGGAGAGCATTCTTTGCTTGCTTTGTTGGATGTTTTCTTTCCACTGTAATCCAATAAATAGAGAAGTGGAAGGGATACTCCAGCTGGGGACAACCAAAGTGCTATCTATCTATCTATCTATCTATCTATCTATCTATCTATCTATCTATCTATCTATCTATCTATCTATCTATCTATCTATCTATCTATCTAACTTCATACTTGTTTTTCAGGTTATTCTCAACACTGTAAATGGAGTTACATAGAGTTAGATACATATAATTGGAGAGTGACACTAGGGAGCTGAGGAAGTCTTTGGGGTTATTTACACACTATAACAAACACTGGAAATCGTGCATTACATAGACCCAAGTTTTATTAAGAACAATGCGCAAATGTGATAAGTTCACTAAAGCCTTTCAATGGCTCTGGCTGAAGAGAGGAGAACCATGGGAATGTAGTAAGCCACTTGGACACAGGTTAAGGACTGATCAGCCTCAGTTGGGTTGCCTGCAAGAGGGTGTATTATAGCTCAAAAGATCCAAAACACCCACTGACGCCATGTTCTATCACTGATGATGCCAAATGATATACCATGTAAGAGAGGGATTCTTGGTTCTTTTCTCCCTTTTGTTTCAGTCTGTTGTGGTACATAAAACACAAGGCATTAGACAGATAAGCTGTATTTCTGTTTATGAGGTCCAAGACACCTGCATTCCTTTTTCTTTGTCACTGCATTATATGCATTGTATTTCCAGATGAGTATTCATTGGTGGTCAGCTTGCATGCACACAGAGCCTGCCTCATTTTGCGGTGTGAATTGCCGACTAGTTGGAGTGAGTCACTGGGCATGTCATATTATGTGACTGGCCTTCATTGGAGCACACTCCTGACTGTCCCCAACTCGCAAATATTATTTCAATGATGGCTACAACTGAAAATTGCTGGAAAGATCATTTAATGTAACATGTCCTTAAGATACTAAATTAAAATAAACAATGCCTTAGGACAAGAAGCATGTTTCTAGGTTTTCCTGTGATCTGTCCTGGAAAGTGCAGCATCTTGTCTACAGGAAGAACTTTACAAAACTCATCTTCTTTTTACTGGACTCAGTCACTGCAGTAATGTTCACTAGGTGTGGTTGTTTCTTCCCTTTCTCCATTATATATATATATATATAAACTGCTCAAAAATTAAAGGAACACTTTGAAAACACATCAGATCTCAATGGGAAAAAGAAATCCTCCTGGATATCTATACTGATATAGACTGGGTAATGTGTTAGGAATGAAAGGATGCCCCATCGTTTGATGGAAATGAAAATGATCAACCTACAGAGCCCTGAATTCAAAGAAGCCCCAAAATCAGAGTGAAAAATTATGTGGCAGGCTAGTCCATTTTGCCAAAATTTAATTGCAGCAACTCAAAATTGTATGCAGCACATTGTATGGCCCTGTGTTCTTGCATACATGCCTGACAACATCGGTGCATGCTTCTAATGAGATGACAGATGGTGTTGTGGGGATCTCCTCCCAGATCTGGACCAGGGCATCACTGAGCTCCTGGACAGTCTGAGGTGCAACCTGGTGGCATTGGATGGACCAAAACATAATGTCCCAGAGTTGTTCTATTGGATTTAGGTCAGGAAAGTGTGGTGGCCAGTCAATGGTATCAATTTCTTCATCCTCCAGGAACTGCCTGCATACTCTCACCCCATGAGGCCAGGAATTGTCATGCACCATGAACCACTGTACCAGCATAGGGTCTGACAATGGGTCCAAGGATTTCATCCTGATACCTAATGGCAGCCAAGGTGCCTTTGTCAAGCCTGTAGCGGTCTGTGTGACCCTCCATGGATATGCCTCCCCAGACAATCATTAACCCACCACCAAACTGCTCATGCTGAATGATGTTACAGGCAGCATAATGTTCTCCATGGCTTCTCCAGACCCTTTCACTTCTGTCACGTGCTCAGGGTGAACCTGCTCTAATCTGTAAAAACACAGGGCACCAGTGGTGCATCTGCCAATTCTGGTATTCTATGGCTAATGCCAATCGAGCTGCATGCTGCTGGGCAGTGAGCTCAGGGCCCATTAGAGGACATGGGGCCCTTGGGTGACCCTCATGAAGTCTTTCTGGTTGTTTGGTCAGAGACATTCACACCAGTGGCCTGCTGGAGGTCATTTTGTAGGCTCTGGCAGTGCTCATCCTGTTCCTCCTTGCCCAAAGGAGCAGATACTGGTCCTGCTGATGGGTTATGGACCTTCTATGGCCCTCTCCAGCTCTCCTAGAGTAACTGCTTGTCTCCTAGAATCTCCTCCATGCCCTTGAGACTGTGCAGGGAGACACAGCAAACCTTCTGGCAATGACACGTATTGATGTGCCATCCTGGAGAAGTTGGACTACCTGTGCAACCTCTGTAGGGTCCAGGTATCGCCTCATGCTACCAGTAGTGACACTGACTGTAGCCAAATGCAAAACTAGTGAAGAAACAGTCAGAAAAGATGAGGAGGGAAAATGTCAGTGGCCTCCACCTGTTAAACCATTCCTGTTTTGGGGGTCATCTCATTGTTGCCCTCTAGTGCATCTGTTGTTAATTTCATTAACACCACAGCAGCTGAAACTGATTAACAACCCCTCTGCTACTTAACTGACCAGATTAATATCCCATAAGTTTCATTGACTTTATGCTATACTCTGATTAAAAGTGTTCCTTTAATTCTTTTGAGCAGTATATATATATATATATATATATATATATATATATATATATATATATAGCAAATACCGCCAAGAGCGAGAAGTAGTGTGTTAAAGAAGCAATGAAAAAGAAAAGGAAACATTTTGAAAATAACGTAACATGATTGTCAATGTAATTGTTTTGTCACTGTTGTGAGTGATGAGTGTTGTTGTCATATATATATATATATATATTTACACACACACACATAAACATATATATATATACATATCTATACATATACACATATATATTGTCACACACGCGCGCATGGGAGGCAGCTAAAGGGCTCGAGTGAAGGCAGTTCTGAGCCATGCCGGGATGTGGCAGAGCGCACTAACTCTCTTTCTCACTTCCCTGTAGACCTAACCCGGGAGGTTCCACCTGTCTCTCTGGACGTCACTTCTGGGACCGAGCCAATGGAGACAGACCTTGCCAGCTCCGCCCCTGATGTCACATCCGGGACTAAACCAATGAAAGATGAACACGTGCCCAATCCCTTATGACCTCACTTCCTGCCTCCCCTTTAAAAGCCTTCCCTTTTCCCTTCTGACAGTCTTGTTTTGGACTCTGTTGTAAGCACTTCAGTGCTGGTATTTGAAAAGAAAACAACGTTGCAGCCAGGATACCAAATTACATGGGTGGCTGCCCCAAACCTTTTTCTGTCTTTGTCTCGTTTTGTGACAGTGGCGAGTCGGCAGGATGGAGAAGTCCCAGAAGAGAAGGGGACAGGACCTGCAAAACACCCAGGTGGGAGCGCATCGGGGCCGAGTATTCAGGCGGGGAGGGTGCCCCGTGGTTCGGCGAGACCCGGGCGGGCTCCGCCCCAGCACGCAGAACTAGGCCGTCTAGAGAGGCCAGGGAGTGTGCGGGTGGGGCTCACCGAATTGGGCTGCCCTGGAGGGGGGAGACAAGAGGGACTCAGTATGCTCTCTTGGGGGAGAGTGCCTGCCCCCCAGTGAAACCACAGCCCCTTTTACCACCTTGGGGTGCCCCAGACTGGCAGGTGAGTAAAATAAAGAAGTGGAGGTTGGACCCTGAGAGGCCGACCAGTAAACAAGCCTGGTCCTTATGGGCAAAAGTATGGCAGTGGCTACGGCCCTTGGAAAACAAGCCCTACCAGGTCATTGAGCAGGTAGCTTGCTATCTGCTCCTGAAACCACTCCCCCAGGCCTTCACCCAGCCGGTCTGGGGCAAACAGTTTCTGAACATGTCAGGGCTCATAGAGCTTCTGGAAACACAGAGGGCGGCCTCACACTCTGGGAGAGCAGAACCGTCCTTCTGTCAAACTCAGCCGGGGTATGTCCCAAGACCTAGCCCCTCCCTGTACAACCCGGAGCTTGTATCGGCGTCCGCTGCGCTGGCACGCAAAACCGCTTGGAGGCGAGGAGGAATGCAGGTGGAGGGGAGGAGGGCTTGGTGTGCTCTGACAAACCCGCTGACGGTCCCGCATACAGGCGGGTGATCGTTAACGGTTTAAAACTTCCGCTCTGCTCGATTCCGCAGCAACATTTCCATTGTTGCCCGCCGTTTTGTGCTACCGCGACAATGGCTAAAATTCAAGACCAGTATAACCTGTGTCCACGGGGAAACCCGCTGGTACAGGACCGCCGCTGTGTCATTAGCTACGGAGGGTCAGTCCAGAAAGTAACCGTGGCAATCCTTCCTGATCCTCCACACCCGGTGATACTAGGGCGGGACTGGTCTGAATTAAAAGCGGTGAGACACATACCACTCCGGGGTTAAGTTGGGCCTCGTTATGGGACGGAGATGAACCGTCTCAAGCTGCCTCCACGCCGTGTAATCAGCCGGCAGAGAGAGTGAAGCAGCCGTCCTGGCTGACGTGGCAACTCCCGGCCGCCGCAGGCTGACACGCCATCCACCAACGCCGGCGGAGCGGGGAAACCACGCCCATTGAGGTCGGCGCTGACCCTCTCTCCGTGTTGCGGTTTCAATTTAAAAGACGCCGGCTTCTTTCAAAGGGAGCAATGGAATGACGACTCCCTGAAGTTTGTAAAAATGCAGTGGTCCTTGTCAATGGCCAGCGCGACTAGTCAGTCGATGCCACAGGGCCCCTACTTTGTGCTAGATAATGACCTCCTTTACCGTGTAGCAATGCATGACGGGCAGGAGACGAGGCTGCTGCTAGTGCCGCGCACCTTCCGGCGCAGGTCTGCGAGCTAGCACACGCCCACCTCCTAGGTGGCCACCTGGGCACCGAAAAACTCTGGAGCGGATCAAGCTCGGTTTTACTGGCCAGGAATTAATGAGGAGGTTCGCCGCTTTGGCGCTTCCTGCCCGGAGTGTCAACTGCGACAGATTCCTAGGAGGGACCGTGCTCCTCTTGTTCCTATTCCTTGATTGACGTTCCCTTCCACAGAATCGGGTCGACCTGGTGGGACCTCTAGAGCCCTCAGCCCGAGGACACAAGTACATTTTAGTCCTCGTGGATTATGCTACACGATACCCGAAGCTGTTCCGTTGCGCCAGCTACCTCTAAAGCCATCGCACGGGAATTACTAGGGTATTCGCGCGGGGATCCCCAAAGAAGTCTTGACAGACCAGGGGACCCCTTCACCTCGGAGACGTTCAAGGAGACTGCCAGATTACTGAAAATAAAGCATTTAAAACCTCGTGTATCATCCTCAAACCGACGGATTAGTAGAGAGGTTTAATCAAACTCTCAAGCAAATGCTGCGTAAGGTGGTCAGCGAGGATGGAAGGAACTGGGATCAGCTCCTCCCCTCGTCCTTTTGCCTATCGGAAGTCCCACAAGCCTCCACGGGTTCTCCCCTTTGAACTACTGTATGGGCGCACAACCTCGGGCATATTGGATATTTTGAAAGAAGGCTGGGAAGAAGAGGCTCTTCCCACCACTAACATACTGGAGTATATCGGCGCAGTTACGCGATAGATTTGGAAAGATTCGCCTGTCCTTAAAAGTCACATGGAGGAGGCTCAAGCAGCACAGGTTCGCTACTACAACCGCTGCACGCCTCTTCGGGAGTTCCACCGGGAGATCGGGTCATGGTCCTAGTGCCTACCTCCCACTCTAAGTTGCTTGCCCACTGGCAGGGGCCCCACGGTTAAGGAGAGGAAGGGACTGGTCGACTATTTGGTGAGTCAACCCAATGCCGGCCAAAGGAGCGGTTTATCATGTGAACCTGCTGAAACCGTGGAAGGACAGGGACCCGATCCCTCCTCCGCCAGCCCCGCCACTCTTCGCTCACACACACGACCTTAACTTTGGCACAGACTTGAGACCCAGGCAACGGCAGGAGCTGGAAACAGTTATCCGGACCGCTCGAGAGGTAGTCAGTGAACACCCGGAAGGACCTCTCTGATTGAGCACAACATTGTGACAGAGCCCGGGTTGTTGTCCGAGAACGCCTGCACTGCCTTCCCGAGGCAAAAAAGGCTGAAGTGGAGCTTGAGATCAAGCGCATGCTGGAACTAGGTGTAATTGAGGAAAGTTATAGTCCCTGGTCCAGCCCCATTGTGCTCGTCGGTAAGCCTGACGGAGTTGGAGGTTCTGCAATGACTTCCGGCTTAACCAAGTCTCCCAATTTGATGCCTATCCAATGCCACGCGTGGGCGACCTCCTCGAGAGGCTTGGACAGGCTCAATACCTGACCACACTTGACATGACAAAGGGTACTGGCAGGTTCCTTTAACGGACTCCGAAGGAAAAACGCGTTTAGTACCCCTAGCGGACACTGGCAGTATCGGTCCTTCCATTTGGGTTACACGGGCTCCAGCAACCTTTCAGCGCCTGGTGGACAAAGTGCTTCGCCTCATAACTCATACAGTGCTGCCTACCTAGATGACGTGGTCATCTATTCCAGCACATGGAAGGAACACCTACAGCATGTCCAAGCGGTATTACGGACACTTGGTGAGGCGGGCTCGGATTAATCCCAAGAAATGTTTCTTTGGATTAAGCGAGGCCAAATATTTAGGCTACCTGGTGGGTCGGGTACCGTAAGGCCACAGTGCTCCAAAATTGATGCCATTCTGAAATGGCCCGTCCATGAACCAAGCGGCAGGTCCAAGCCTTTCGGTTTAGCGGGTACTACCGCCGGTTTGTACCCGGTTTTTGGAGAAAGCGCCCTTGACTGATTTAACAAAGAAGAGGGCCCGAACATTGTGGTATGGACTGCAAAACAGACACTGCATTTGGTGACTTGAAGAAGGCCCTTACGTCCGCACCTATTTTGATGGCACCTAACTTTTCTTTGCCTTTCATCCTCCAGGCGGACGCCGGACACAGGCCTGGGAGCCGTGCTGAGCCAAAGTGTCGATGGTGTCAACACCCGTCATGTTCCTGAGCCGGAAACTGTTGGACCGGGAGACCAGGTATGCGGCGGTGGAGAGGGAGGCTCTGGCGATTAAATGGGCGATCACTCAGCTGAGGTACTACCTGTTGGGCCGTGAGTTCACCCTTGTCACGGACCATGCACCTCTACAGTGGATGGCCCTGCACAAGGAGTCGAATCCGCGGGTCACCCGGTGGTTTCTTGACCTGCAGCCGCATACAAGTTTTCGCCGTTCATCGCCGGGTGCTCTCCATGCCAACGCTGATGCTCTCTCGGGTTCACGACCTCTCGGTTAGGTCGCCCGACCCGACGGGTCTGGGCTGAGGGGGCCTTGTCACACACGCGCGCATGGGAGGCAGCTAAAGGGCTCGAGTGAAGGCAGTTCTGAGCCATGCCGGGATGTGGCAGAGCGCACTAACTCTCTTTCTCACTTCCCTGTAGACCTAACCCGGGAGGTTCCACCTGTCTCTCTGGACGTCACTTCTGGGACCGAGCCAATGGAGACAGACCTTGCCAGCTCCGGCCCCCCTGATGTCACATCCGGGACTAAACCAATGAAAATGAACACGTGCCCACCTTATGACCTCACTTCCTGCCTCCCCTTTAAAAGCCTTCCCTTTTCCCTTCTGTCAGTCTTGTTTTGGACTCTGTTGTAAGCACTTCAGTGCTGGTATTTGAAAAGAAAACAACGTTGCAGCCAGGATACCAAATTACATGGGTGGCTGCCCCAAACCTTTTTCTGTCTTTGTCTCGTTTTGTGACAATACATACATATATACACATACATATACACACACACATAAATCCATACACACAAATACATATATATATGCATACATACACACACACATATATAAACATATATACATATACATACATATCTACATATATACACACACAGCTATTTCGTATCAGTGCAATACGCTGCTTTGTTAAAACGGATGACTCCGCTCTTACGTGCAAGTCTGCGTGGATATTATGAACTATCAGTATTTGTTCAAGTTCTATTTAAATTTTAAATAGAAGGAATTTTTATTTAGTCGACAGAAATATCTTTGGTAGGAATGGTAAAAACAGACAGGAATATTATTCGTGAATAAATCAACTCAAACCTTAAACAACTTATAATATTTTGCTCTCCATAAAAATATATCCTGTCTAAAGGATAGAAATTAGTTAGAAATAAAGTAAACGTTAAAAGAACAAACATTCAAATTTCTTTACTCTTATGTAATTTTATATAAAAAATAAACTTAGATTTTAAATATCCCAAAAGATTTTGCTCTCCATAAAAATATATCCTGTCAAAATTATACAAATTCAAATATGAACATGCTGCATAACAAAACCTGGAAATATAAATAAAATGTGTTCCTTTCAGCAATAACAAATCAAATCATTCAGTTGTCTTTGCTCATATGTCATTTTAGAGCTGGACGCCTGGCATCTTTTTGGCCACAGGTTCGTTTCTGTTTGGTGTGAGGTTCTGTGTTGTGGAGATTCTCAGGATGGATTGCAGGTGCTCATCAGTGAGGCGACTCCTGTGTGCTGTTTTGTTAGTCTTTATCACTGAGAAGAGCTTCTCACACAGATATGCGCTACCAAACATGCACAAGGTTCGAGCCGCATGTAGACGGACTTTTTTTGTTCTTCAAAGTCACCAAAGCGCCGTGCAAACTCAGTGCAGCGCTCAGTTTATCAGCAAAGTGCGTATTTGGGAACACCGTAGTGACGACTTGGTTTAACATTACTTGGCAACAGGGAAAGTGGGGCAAGGTGCACTTGGTGCATTTGTGTCTCCCATAAAAGCAGCTTCACTTGAAATCACTTTGTGATTGTGCACGGTTAAAACGTCCGCTGAAGTGTCAGATTCTTATTTAATTATGCTGCTTTCTGTATCTTCTGCATTGCATTCAGGTTACCCTGATGTTTTATCTCATAGTGCCGTCTTAGATTAAATTCTGTAATTACAGCCACATTAGCTCCACAAATGAGACACACGGGTTCAGTAAACATATACTCAGCCTCCCATCGGTTTTAAAGGCTCTATTTTCAGAATCAACTTTTCTCTTCAGCATCGTGTGAGCTAGCTTCCAATAATAACTTGTTGGCAAGGCAGCTGAAGCGCTGCATTATGGGATCTGTAGTTTATTGTGTTACCAGCGCTTCATATACCCGGCCTTTAATAACAATAATACAGTATATAAAATGATCTCAGGGCGGATATAATTACACGCCGGGCGGATGTGGCCCGCCCTTGAGTTTCACACATATGGACTAAATAGAACTTGAAAAGATATATTTTTTCAAATGTGATCGCGCAATTCAGATAGAGTTGACGCAAGACTACAGCCTGCATGCCTCAATAAGTCATCCTCCCTCGCCTTACTTTTTACCGCTCATCTAATGAATACACTGAGTATGGCTTTACCAAAACAATCACTGATGGCGAATAAAGTATCCATTATTCGAGTATATAGATCAGGTTATATATATATACATATATATATACCCGCGATCGCAGCGAGAAGTAGTGTGTTAAAAAAGCTAGAAAAAGAAAAGGGAACATTTTAAAAATAACGTAACATGACTGTCAATATACAGTATTTGTTTTGTGAGTGTTACTGAGTGTTGCTGTCATCAAGGATTTGATTATCATTATTTCTTTCAATCAGGTTCGTATTTGTAGGATGTGTTGTGTTCAAGTTACATTCCGTGTTTGTCAATCGCTGTAAAGATGACAGGTTTCATTCATCGATTCGCTTCTTACTGCATCAATAAACAGCTCGTCTTCTTCTTTATCTGAGACCTGACACACTGCATGCACGGGGTTTTTTTACACTGTCTTCCTTTAGCGGACATTGACTTTTCCACCGTGTGCTTTGTTTCCGCAGTAGCTGGATTTATGAATATGCTTATCAGACGCTTCATATTTTTTGCTGCCTTTTCAATTGTGTAATTCGGTTTTGTTCAGCTCTTTGGAACTGTTGCTTTTATCTGTGCACGCGCCAGTTCACGGAGCCGCTTGGTGTACATGCATCAAGGTTCCCAGCTGTGCTGGTGCCATCTCGCTATGTCCATGGCTGTATTTAATGTTACCTTAGTCCTGGCACTTAAAACTTTCTCTCGCAGTTTCGCTGAGTTTGTGTCAAACACCACCCTGACCATCTCATCTTCCTCTCCATAAACACAGTCCTTCACCCGTGAATATTTAGTGGGAGTTTGCTATTGGTTGCCGCTGACGGACGGCCTTATATGGGCAGGCACTAAATTACAAACGCCAGCGGCAGCCTGTCTATGAACTTAATTTAAAGTGTAGGTTTACATCGTGCTTTGTTTTCAGTAGCAGAACTCATGAACATGGTTGTATATGTCACTCGCTCGCTTCTTATTGTTTCGCTGCCTTCTCAATTATATAATGCATGTTTTCTTCAGCGCTTTTTTGAGGTCTTCCTGGTTTTCTATGTACTGCGTGATTACGGGAGGCGTGATGATGTCACACTAAACTCCCCACGGCATTGAAGCTCATCTCCATTACAGTAAATGGAGAAAACAGCTTCCAGTTATGACCATTACGCATAGAATTTCGATATAAAACCTGCCCAACTTTTGTAAGGAAGCTGTAAGGAATGAACCTGCCAAATTTCAGCCTTCCACCCACACGGGAAGTTGGAGAATTAGTGATGAGTCAGTGAGTCAGTGAGTCAGTGAGTCAGTGAGTGAGTGAGTGAGTGAGTGAGTGAGGGCTTTGCCTTTTATTAGTATAGATATATATATATATATATATATATATATATATATATATATATATATATATATATATATATATATATATATATATATATATATATATATATATATATATATATTATGAGTTCTCCTTCTTTATAGTAAAAGGAAACACATTATATTTGGGTTGTGCTGGCAGCTAATCCAGTGACAATAGATCAGCAGATGATCTACCATATTTTT
>NW_024385453.1:0-36001 GCF_016835505.1 Polypterus senegalus
CCCAAAACCTTCTTTAGTTGGGTTTCAAATAGGCTTTTTAAACTTGTGCTGAAGATATTCAAAGCTCATTACCTAAAAAAATCTGATTTCGTTGCTATGTAAACCATAGTAAAACACACTTTCCCAGGTTAACGGGACATCAAACCTTCACAGGACTTATACCCCAAATCAATTCCCCCTTATAATGAATTCAAGGATACCCCTTCTTTTAATGGGGCCCAGGGTCTGTTGTTTTAAAATTAAAATTGGTCAGAAATGAAACAATGCAACCATTGACCCAAATCTTTGGGGGGGCAACAGAAAGCACATTTCTAGAATTTTGGGGCCCCCTACAGTATTTTCATAAACCTTGACAGTGGTTTTCTTATTACAAGTCAATAAGTCAAGTGGCTTTTTTTTCAAATTCACACACAGCACTGAGATACCTGGCAAAATAATGAAACACCCTCTTAGATAAAAAATCCAAAGCCAAAAATTAAACGTTTTTATTTTTTTATGTCCTTTTTTTTCCGCATTAAATCTGGTTTATTTTAAAACCTCATAAAACTTTTGGGATCTTTTTTTTCAGATTTTTTGAACTTGAATGTGATATTTTAGATATTCAGATTCTTATTCATTTTAAAATTATAAACAAAATATCAAGAAATCTTCCGAGATGAGACTGGGGCCAGAAATAAAAAAAGGGGGAAAAAGCTGAACGGGCTTTTAAATTTTGAACCCCCCCAAAGATGGAACCCGGGGCCCGGCAGCAAACCAGCAGATGATCAACAAGGGGAAAAAAATTTTATTTTTTTCCCCATTGTATCACCGTTTAAGGGTTTTTTGGGGGCAACGTCTCCTTAGTCGTTCACCCCCCTCTTCCCAAAGCAAAAGCAGAGAAAAAAGGGGCTGGGGTCCCGGCCGGGGGGAAAGTAGCTGGGGAAACCCCCCGCATATATAACAATAAAACATAGGGCGAGGGCAAGTTGTTTCTTTCCCCCTCAATCAACTTTTTTATATGAAAGACCAAATAAGTTTCTTTACAATTTAGTTTCAAATTTGCATGCAATGTGTTTGTTGTTCGAATGACATGAGACAAAAAGAAACTGGTCCCAAAATTTGGGTTTTTTCATGGTTTTTCTTTTTTTTTTATTGATTTTTTGAAATCAAAAAACTTTCCCCATAAAATAGATAAATTTTTTAAAGAATAAATTGAAAACAAATCAACCCCACCCCCCCCTTTCATTGTAGGCCTAAAATAATTTTCCAAGTCCCAAATTCAAAATTTTGGGGAAATTTAAATGTTAACTTCACTTTTTTTCACCCCGCTGGTAACGTTTACTCTTTTTTTTTCCAGGTCATGACAGGTCGTGTCATTAGAAATATGTTGTTCTCACTTTTCTAAACCTATCAGATAAGATGGGCTTTTTTTTCAAATCAGTCCCTTAATCAATAAAAACACAAAAATTTCATTTGGTTTTTTGGACATAAAAATTAGATTCAGGCCGCTAAGATTGCTAAAAAATTTAAAAAATAAATATGAGAAAAACAAACAAAGGTGTGACCTTTCATTAATGGGGCACGGAAAAAAGAATAAAATAATCAAAGAAGAAAGGGTGGCAAACCCGCAGCTTTTTTTAAAGGGAAATCCATAAAAAGGGGAAACCAAAGGTTTGTTTGAGCCCTATTGGATTCCCAAGAAATCTGAACAACCATCACGATGGGGGACAAAGGGGCAACTGTCCCCCCTGCTGGAGCAAGCGAAAAAGGGAGGGGAAAAAAGAGCTCAAAATTTTATCAGCTGAGTATGAGCTCATCAGTTGCTAAATACCAGCCTATTTTTCAGAAGGCAGCTGAAAATGCTCATGGGTTTTTAAAACAAAGTGATTTCTTGTCACCAAAATTATTTTGCAAAAATTCAAATCCAATATGATTTTTACATTATTTTTCCTGGATGAAAAATTTTAATTTAAATCATCAGGGGAGAAATACCAGCTACAAGCTGAATAACGATGACTTCCCAAATTACTGTATTTATATTACCAAATGTCCAAATTCTTTATCTAAAATGCTTAAGATCTTTGGGTGAAATCATCATTGTTTTATCTTTACAAAAAACTAGGGGCACAATAATGGCCCGAACAGGTGGCAAAATGGGGGGAGTTTAATCAAAAAGAAATCTGGTAATTCAAATTTCAGGGGGACATTTAACATAGCTCTGACTGCAAGACTCCTAGAAAAAACATCGAAACACATTTAAAAAACAGCAACTGGCTGTTTTGGTGGTTTTTCCTTTTTAAATTCCTTTTTCCCTTTCATACTTTCTTAAGAGATCGTATGTGTTAATGAAAAAAATTTATCCATAAGTGCCTTAAAACAACTGAATGTAAAATCTCGGGATTTCAAAAACCAAAAGGTAGTTTACAGGGTGCTGACTATAATCATAACCTTATGTGCAAAACCCATATATCCCTCTATCCATTATCCAACCCACTATATCCTAATCCAGGGTCACGGGGGATCTGCTGTAGCCAATCCCAGCCAACACAGGGGGAAAGCAGGAACAAACCCGGGGAAGGGCCAGCCCACCACGGGCAACACACACACACTGGGGACAATTTGGATCCCCAATGCACCTAACCTGCATGTCTTTGAACGTGGAGAAACCGGAGCCCCCGAGGAAACCCACGCAGCACGGGAGAACATGCAAACTCCATGCAGGGGGGACCTGGGAAATGAACCCAGATCTCCAAACTGTGGGGGCTACTGCGGGCCACAGTGCCCCAAAACCCATATATGATAAAGATATTTATTAGATTAAGGTCTCTAAAATAAACTGACTTTCCTAATATAATCATGAAATTCCACAAATCAAAGTATAATGATGACCCATAATTCTGTTTACCGTTTTCTCTCAATGTATGCAAATAATGCAGTTCACCATTCAGTGCATGATGTCAGATTTGTTTTTGCCGGAGACTTTGAGACTGAGAGTTTTTGTGGTCAAAGAGCAGGAGCCAACCCAGTCAAGTCATGAGAGGTGAAAGCAAAGGACAGTAATTTGTAAAGCTTTCATGCAAGTTTTACTGGGAAAACCCTCTTTACAGATGATTATACTTTGAATTAAATAGCCTTAAGCAATGCAGATAAAAAAGGCTGCAGTCTTGTTGCTGAACTGATCATAGTTAATTTTGCCCCGGTGGGCTCCTTTCAAGCCAGTTTGATAATTATTATTTTATTGTTGCTGACATTGTTAGATTGTGCCTGTAACTTTTTGAACGACACTCGGTATGTTTAGATAAAATGCACCATGTCTCACATACAGTTTTCACTCACTTTAAAAAAAAACATGCAAAAAGGTGCCCCGAAACAAACCCTTTTGTACCCTCAAAAATGCTTTTTGAGTTCCCGGGCAACGTGCACAGTCTGAAGCTCCGCCCCAAGCGCCATGATTAAATGGTCCTTCTCAGGATAAAGAAGTTACCTAAAAGAAATAAGGGAAAAAACAACATCCATTGGGATGATGTTGTATTACCATGCAATGCTATGACACTATGATTTAAACACTTAAAGAGGCTAGAAAAGTTCAAGTAAACTGGTACATGCAGTACAGTGGGCCAATTTTCCACTGAACAGATGATAGAAAGTATTACCACAAAATTTAAGTCAGAATGTGATAATATTCAGACTTTTATGTTTTTTAAAATAACATCTGCAGTATACTGTGATACTTATTGGCACTATGTTTTACTAAAATTAAAGCAAATCATATGCCAATTTGTAAAAATTGTAACTATATTCCATCTAATAAGAAAAAACCCCTTTTTAGCTTGAACACAGTGTGGGCAGCACATCTCGGAAAAAGATAATTACTTGTCACAATAGCAGTAAAAACTATTTATAGCCTTACCGTGTTTCTACTGTATTATTATTTTTTTGTGTGTGGGGCCTTGGTACTGAGATTTTTTAATGACAAAAAACATTACTTTGTTTGGGGGAATTTCTTTTTTTTGCTTTTTTTAACACACTTGAAAAAAAAAACACTTGTTTTCTTCATTTTTTTATGAATTTGTGTTTTCTTCTCACCCTTTTTGATCCAGGGGTTTTGCAAGGCCCATCCCTGTAACTTTGGTGCCAATTTCCACTGTGGGTTTTTTTCCACACACAGGAATTCTTTTTAACTAAAATTTTTTAAAAATATCTCAACAATCTCAAAAAACATTTGGGGAATACTAAACCCCTGACGTGACATACACCAGTACATCCCCTAGTACCTTTGGTTTGGTTTAGATAGATAGAAAATAGATAATGGATAGATAGAAAAGATAGATAAAAATAGAAAAAAATAGATGAATGAAATAGAGTTTAGATCTTTATTAACCCCAAAGGGGGAAATTCAAAAAACCCTATACCCTGAAAAAGGCTACCCATCTGAAAAAAAAACATTAGACTTGAATTTTTTAATTTAAAAAAGGTGTTTTTGTTTAAAAATCAATTTCGGACTTCAAAAGGAATTTTAATGATCTTGTAGGGAGGAAAAATTTTTTAAAAAATTTTAAAGCCAAGAAAACCTTTCTTTTTAAAAACAAAAAAAAATTTTTTTTAAAGCAAATAAAATTGGTTGTTAAATTTTTAATGTCAAAAAAATTGAATAAAAATTTTTTTTTAAATTTTCCCCTGTCCCGGGAAAATGCCGGGTTAGGTGCATTGGCGACCCTAAATTTTTCATTAGTGGGGCTTGGTGTGTGTGTGTGTGATCCCCTGTGGTGGGCTGGGGGCCCTCCCGAGGTTTGTTCCTGCCTTGTCCCCTGGCTCTAGAAAGACCCCCCTGCCCCTGTGTTGGGATATAGTGGTTGATTAATTATTACCTTGGGGAAAAAACATAATGCAATGTTGCTTTTTTTCCTGATTTTTTTTTTCTTTTTATCTTTTTAGATAAATGTGACAAATTTTTTCCAGTATGTTTATTTTCCAAAAATTCTCTTTACCCCACAAACCCCCATAACATGAAAAAAATTGTTATAATACAAAGTGCATTCCTTTTTTTTTAAATTACAAAGGTGTACAATTGGGGGAAGGCTTGACTTTTTAGTTCTCATTAAGTATAAAAAAGGGTTTAAACTTTCCCCCATCAATAAAACTCTTCAAGTTAAAGGATTTTTTTGTCATTAAAAAAAAAAGATATATTTTTCTTATTGGACTGTCTTTACTTTAAATTAATGGAAGCTATCAACAACAAAAAAAAGGGAGTAAAAAAATTTTCCCCTAGGTTTTTCATGGGAATACGAGATATTAACCTAAAAAAAAATCTTACAATGGTGTGCCTTTAGAAATGTGACACTGGCAGAGGAATTTCAAATTTTCAACTTTAAATTTTCCCAACAGAAAATACGGTACATATAAATATATATATATATACACTGTAGGGGGAAAAAAAAAACACAAAAATTTTTTTTCATCACATCTTCAACAATAGTTGGCCGTTTTTTGATAAAATTTGGAACATTGTATAAACTTGTGTCAAAGCCTGGTCAAACAGTATAAGATCTTACTTATTTAAAAATTTTGGGGTTTCCCAAATGGATCTTGCGAGCATGAGCGGATGGTTGAAAAACAATTTTTGACCCTTGCTAAATTTCAGATAAAAATGGGTTTCTTTTTGAAGACCAAATTTTTTTATTAAAATTTGGTTCTGCAAAACAGTTACAGCAGTGTGGACTGAAAAAGGGTTTCCCCACAAAAGGGGGCTGGAAAAAAGCGGGTTTCCGTTTTGCTGCTACGAAGATTGTTTGCCGGCACTGTGGAGGGGGCCCCCAACCAAAATTGGTGGGACGCTCGGTGCGTGCGAAAACATTGGAAGCTGTTAGCGATCTTGTACTAACCCAAAGAAGATGCACCACAGACTCACAGAACAATTTCGACAGATAGCAAAGAAATCGGAATAACCCAAAAAGAACTGTGGTTAAAGGATAATCCTTTAACACACCTAAAGGGCTGAAATTAGCAAAAAAAGGGCGCCGGTTCCAGCAGTTAACAACACCCCACCCCGGTTCGGGGGCGAAACGATGAAGAGCTGCTGGCCCAGGTTTCCCAGAGCCCGCCCAGCTTCTCTGGTTCAAAGAAAGGTTTTCGGTGGCACCACCTATCAATACCCAGAATGATCGTCTTGCTTACCGTAAACAACAAAGGGGGGAAAATACTGATCCCAAATTGCCCTCCCGGCCCCGCCCTACCTTAAACCTCTCAGTTTGGTATGGTAGCAGTCTCCAAACTTTGCACAGAGTTTTTCTTGTTGAAGGGGGTAAAGTCAATTTGCATACTCCCCGGGATGTCCTGCTGAAAAGAACATGTTGCCAGCAATCAGACCCCATGTCGGGAGTTTTTCTTTGTCTTCCAGCAGGGCCCCCCAGCACACGTTTGCGGGACACTTTGAGCTACTTTGTAAACTCAGGTTTAATTGGACCAGACCTTTGGCCAGCAAACTCACCAGACCTCAACCCCGTCGATTTTCCCCGAATCGGGGGTTTTTGATGAAACCCGCGTCTGAATTCCACAGGAAAACATGGGGGACCTAAAACAGCGCCTCTCTCTGTCTAGGCGAACTGGAAACAGAGTGTTGTTGACAATGCAATTGATCAGTGGAGACCAAGGCTGGGGGCTTGTTTGTCCAAAAGGAAAACCCCCCGAACAACTTCTTTAATAAATCATAAAACCCCCATTAAAATTACTTTTCCCACATCTTGTTGATAACTTTGAATAAAAAGGGTAATCTCATTTTATTTATGTCAAAACCCACAAAACTTAAGTTCAATAACCCTAGTGCAGCAATTTTTTTGTTTGATGTGAGTAATTAATACAACTTTGGGAAAACAAAATTACATACTGTATCAAACTTTAAAATAAAATAAAACTATTGTTAAAGATGTGATGAAAAACTTTTTTGGTGGGGTTTTTCCCCCGGTATATATATTTTATATATATATATATATATATATATATATATATATATATATATATATATATCCCCCATATATATATATATATATATATATATTTATATATATATATAAAATTTCAAATATAAATATGACGTGTAATGTAATGTGGGGAGTTCTTGTTTCCCCCAATGAAAAAAGGTATGTCAAAAAAGAAAAAAGAATAATAAGTGCATAATACATGAAAATTTTTTTAATTTTCAGACATATTTCAGTTTAATCATTTTTTTAATACAGTATTTACCCATTTATGATGGGTTGTTTAAGTGTTTTTTTTTTAAAGGTTTAAGACCCCAAATATATAGATAATATTAAAAAAGTCATTTTAAATTTTTGACAGATGTCTACTTTTTTTTTGTTCGGGCATCCCCAAAATTATTTTTGTATTTTAAAGGGCCGGGGGTTTCGGTGGACTTAAAAGTTTAAAGAAATTTGGAAACGGGAACGGGGGCAAAAAAAACTGCCCAAAGGGGGAAAAAAAAGGCCTACATTGGTATTCTCCCCTTAAAAAGGAACAATGACATTGCCTTGGGGTGAAAAAGCTGGGGGGAAACAGGTGCCAAAAAGTGGAATCTGAGAGCCCCAAAAAAGACCCCTTGGGGCCATGACAAAAGTCCATGATCTTTTGCCACTAGTAAAGCTGGGTTATTTTAAATTTTTTTTAAGGATAACAATTGACAAGATTGATTGGATATATTCAATTTTCCTCAAGAAGAGCGGGGATCCCTTACGGGAAAGGGGAAAATGAGACTCTTTTCCCATGGGACAGCTTTAAAAATGCCCTCCCCCCATCAACTGAAAGGCTAAAGGCCCCGGGAAGTGTGAGATCTGGAGCTGTTACAGGATTTCCCTAGCAAATTTTCCCCTATGGCCAAATCTGGCTGAAAAGGGAAAATTTCCCTGTGGGCCCAAAACTCCCTCTCACAAGGGGGTTTAAAAAGCTCCCCAAGGCGGGGGGGGCGGTTGGGGAAAGGGCTTTTAAAAAGGAAAAAAAGGGCCACTATCTAACCCAAGGAAAAATAAAAATAAAAATTCTTGAGTTCTTGAAAATTGGTCAAAGGGGGGAGTTATCCCTCGGGACATTAGGCGTGCCATCCCAGAAAGATCAAAACAGGGTATTGTTTGTTGATTTTTTGGCAGTTTAATTTTGGTGTTTTAACACTTTGATGTGTTTATTCTATTCCCCTGCACAGACCATATGTTTTTAACAATTTTAAAGCTATTTGTGGTGAAACATAAAAACTGCAATTTGTGTATTTTTAAAAAAACCCTAATAACTGGGGGGAACCCCGGGGGTTTGTTTGTATTTTCAAAATATTCAGCTTTAAAGGCATCTTAAAGTTATCCAAATCCACATTGCTTCAAAATTTTTTTTTATCCATGGGCAACAAATAATAGAAAAAAAAGGTTTCCCAAAATTTCCCGGTATTTTCCCAAATGTTTCAACACCCCCCCTTTTTTCACAAAAGTATGAAATTATTGTTATTTAGAAAAGGTGCCCTGGAGCTCAGTTTTGGGTTGGCTTCAAATGGAACTTTTTTCTTTGTTTCCTATAAAGACATTTTTTCCTAATCAAATCGTGTCTGTAAATGGCTCCAAATATGTGAGTATCATGTTTTTTTAAAAGTGTATATGCCTTTTTGAGCCTGTTTTTACTGTTTAGGGTCAATTTCTTCACTATGGCTACGGGTTGACTATGTGATTCAAGTGGTTTAAAAGGGGTTTAAATTTGTGGGAACCCACGAGGGACATTGTTGGTAGATATATGTGTTGAAAAAACTGTTTTCTGGGTTTTTTTCAGATACGGGCAAAAATTTTAAAATTGGGGGTTTTATTTCAAAATAAGACAGACGTTTAAAAGGAAAAGGGTGGTTTCTACTTTTCCCTTTAAAAGGGGACATGTTGTATACTTTTTTAAGCACATCTAATCGGGCATATAACAATAAAAATAACCCTATGTAAAAAGAACCAAAATTAAATTACTTGTTTAAATTTTAAATTTTTTTAAGAAAAAACTGTGGTACTCTGGCCCCCTAATTGGACCCCCAAAGCACACCCTAAAAAGATGTCTCTTTATATTATACTCATTTGTTAAATAAAAATGACATACTGTAAAACCATTTTTGCCCTTAAGTCTTTTATTTAACGTTGATTTTGCCCACTTAAGTAAACTATTTGTTTCCCCAAAAGCAAAAGTTAAACATATAGAAAAATATTCATAATTATGAATGTTCTCTGAAACTTAATACAAAAGGGGGGAAAATTATATTATGAACAAATAATATTAGATAAAAAGAAAGTTAAAATGGGATGAAAAAAATCAAGTTTTAAAACAAAGGCCCCCGGGGCTCTTTTTTTTTTTGATTCTGACAAAAGACAAAAACAGTATTTTTTAAACCCTTTTAATCTTCAAAAAGGCGCCCAAAATTTTGTTTTTTCCCCTTAAATTTGTACTGCAATGACAAAACTAACCCAAATTGGCTACCCAAAGGGGGGGTAATTGGGGAAGGACTTCAGCCTGAACAGAATGCCAGGGGCACATTTTAAGTAGATCCCAGTTATGAACAAAGCACTCCTTGGACTATGAAAATAAAAAAATCAAATGACAATCAATGTTTTGGTATGTGCTATTCTGCCTTTTTTGCTGTTTATCTTTTCTTCACAAAAAGGGGATACATTTCCACAAAAAATCTCTTTATAATACTTTTTTTAAAATTATTATGTTCATTGAATTAAAAAATGAAACATCCCCCAAAAAAAAATTTACATAGTTTTTCCCTTTTGCTATAAAAATTGGAAAAGTTTGGGTTTAATTTTCATTTTTTTTTCTTCTAAGCGTTGTTTATAAGCTTTTTCCCAAAAATTCTTTCCCTAAATTTAAAAGATTTTTCTAAAATTTTTTTAAAAATAAAAGACCCCACAATTTTATTATATATAATTTTTGGGGGGCACAGGTCCCCTAAAAAAAAGCCCAAAACTTAATAAATATTTTAAATTTTTTTCAAGCCAAGATAGTTTCGACTATTGATCTGTGTCTTGAGTACACAAACTTTTATAAAAAACCTATACCTTCATCTTCCCCCCACCCCTCTATATAAAGGGTTTTTTGAGTAGTAAAAGAAAAGTCTATAAAAATGAAATTTTCTTCTTCTATTATAAAAAAATTCAGCCTTTTTAAAAAACCAGTTGTGCCTAAAAACTCGGTGTTTTTTTTTATCTAAAAAACCCCCAGGGGGTGGGGTTTTTCCCTCTTAAAAGAAAAATTCCCCGTAAACTTTTTGTGCCGTGGTACTTGTTGATTTACTTCTCCCGGGAAACAAACAAAAAAAATGCATCCCTACCTTGAGAAAAAATTGCACTGGGAATATCAATAAAGTGATTTTTTCCCAGATCCACAACCCCTAAACCCCACATAGTTTACACTATGATATGCTAGGACTGGGTTTTTTTATTTTTTAAATTTTTTTAGAAAAGGGGGGTGAATTATGGGGATGAGACAGGGGGTATAGGAATCAGGTGGAAAAAGTTTGTTCCTCAGGGAAAAGGGGTATCTGCAACTTAACATCAACCAAAAAAAAAAGGGGTTGTGATTTTCCCGGCACCAATGTCCAGTCACTTTCGGGGAGTAGATGTAGGGGGTGGTGTGCTCTTTAAAAAATTTTAAAGGGCCCAAAATTGGGGTCTTGTTAAAAAGAGGAACTGTATAAAAAAAGGAAAGGTAGGCTTTTTTTTCCTTGGGAGACTGCATTCCTTTCGTTTTCCCAACAACTCTGTGATGCCCAGCCCTTTTTTTCTATGTTATGGTGTGCTGGACTGATAACATCATTTTAAAGGTGGCCACCAATCAAAAAGGGCTAATTTAAAGGCAGGCTCAGTTGTGGGATGTACTCTGGACACCCTGGGGGGTCGTAGAAAAACAATAAAAACCCTTATTGCCATTATAACAATCCCTCCCCATCCTTTTTGTCGACACACTAACACTGAATATTTTCAGCCAATGATTTATTAAAAGATGTGTGTCCAAACATCCTACGGGGGCTCTTTTATACCATAAAATTTTCCCTTCCCTCTCTGTTTTTTGTGACTGCCAAGTCAGAATTTTTCCCTTTTTTTTAAATTTTTTCTTCATTTTAGTCATTCTGATGTTTCTCAGACCATAGTGTGTCTATATATATTGTAAAAATGCTGGGGTTGCTGTCCCTTCAAATTTAAAAAAAGACAGATGCTCAGGACCGGGGTAAAACAATGAACCCAATAATTTTTTTTTTTAAAAAAGACCCCTTTGACCCAACCACAAATTTTACGGAATTAAACTCAAAAATACTCTCCAATTCTCTCAATCGGGGGCCCCTTTACCCCCAGGGGGGCTGCCACCCCTAGCTTTGGGGCAATACGGTGTCCGTGGCCCCTTTCCCCCATCTATCACACTGCCCCCCCTCATTAAACCTGGGGGGCGGGCGTCCAGTCCAGGGTTGTTCTTCTCAGGGGGGGCTGTCTCCGAAAACCACGGAAACCCGCCCAAAAAAAGGCAAAAAAAGTAACTGTGGGAAAATACTGCAACAATTTTTTTGGCCCTTCGTCCCCCCAAATTTTCTCAGTGGTTTTTCCCCCCAAAAAAAGGCACCCCGGGTGGCAATATAACACAGTTTCCCCCCCCTTGACATTAATTGCCTGGAGTTTAAAAGTAGGCTGGAAACACTTGCTCCCCCCCTGGCCCTTTGAGTGTGGCCCTTTTTCCCGCCCCTGCTGAAAGATCCCCCAACGTGGGGGGAGCATGCAGCTCCCCCCGCTGTTATATCGGGATACCCTTTTTTCATTGAACCCTCCTTTTTAATCTAGGGCTTTGTCCGTCTTTTCTCTCTCTATGAAAACGGGAAAGGCCCTTTTTGTCTACCCCCTTTTTGATTTGAAGGGCCCGATCGCCAATGTCTTAAAAATTTGGGGCCATTTGAAATCCCTTTCACTGCTTTTCCCGCCTCCCCCGATCCTTCCCACTGGGGATAAGTCTCATTCCCTTCTCAACCTTAGGACTTGAGGTTCTTGACCCCCGCTACTAAGAATTGCGGGGCCATTTTCCTCTGCATCCCTCTTTCTTATGGGGGTACCAAGTTTGACTTACCCTTATCCCCGAATTGGCATTTTTTGGGATTATGCCCCTTTTAGATATAACCTAAAAAAAAGGCTTGTCCCGGGTTGAATCAACCTTTATAATTTTTCCCGCAAAAAAAAATCATTAATTTGAATTGGGAGAGGCGGGGTTTGGGGCAATCATCAGCCACCCCTTCCGGCCATGAGCTGGGAAATATCCCCCATCTCGGGCATGTGCCCCGGGGGAGTCTCGCTTGGACACCTGGGAATTAGGGGTTCGGGGATCGGTTGGTACCCAACCCTGTGACCCCACCTTCCAATTTATCGGGATCTTTTCAGTCATTCCTGGTCCTCCTTAATTTTTATGGTGTTTTGGTTTCCCCTTTCCCCCCCTAAGTATTAGGCAGCATGATGGGCCTTCTCCTTCCCAAAAACCCTCAGGTCAAGTCATGGGTCCTCACCAGGCAACCCCTTTAACACAGTCTTCTGCTTTCCCAGCATTCTATTCATTGTTGTCTACGGTATGGTCCCCAGCTCCTTCCCAATCTCTAGATGACCTTCTTCTTGAATGAGCAAAAGGACAAGGTTAATTAAATCCGGGTTTTTAAATCTCCCCCCGGGCCTTCCTCTTTCCCAGGATCCGTCATCTGGATTTTTTCCTTTTCCCCGTTGATTATGCCCTCTTGCCATCTCCTCTACGACGGTGCTGATCGAGACTGCAAAATTTTTTTCTCCCCCATTGTCCGTCTCCCTTGTTTTTTTCCCCATCACAGCCGGGTTTTTAGGGGGGGGGTTTTTTGAACCCCCCTGTTTTGCGCTGTCTGGGGGGTTTTCCCGATGTTTATTTTTTAAAGATTTCTGAAAAAATAGTTTGGAAAATTTCCCCTGCCGACTATTCACTGAAAAGATGCGGGGGTTGGCTGTCCCTTTTTAACCCCAAAAGACAGATGTTAGGACACAAGGTAAAACCCAAAAAATATTACAGGAAATAAACTCAAAATAAAAACCTCTCAATTCTCTCCCTCCACGCCCCCCCAGCAAGTTTTTCCCCTCCATCCTACTTTGGCCTTTGGGTTCGGGTCCCCTTTTATATTGTCCTTGCCCCAAAAAGTTTTTCTGTCCTTCAAAATTGATTTGCTAGCACTTCCAGGTCAGATGGGGGCTTTTTTTCTTCAGCCGGGGAATTCCGGACTTCTGTCCTTGTGAGTTGTCTCCTCCCCCTGGGGCCCCCATGAAAAACCAGGGGCTGAAAAATTTGAACAAGTCCCAGGCTGCACCCCTCCAGTCGGGGGCACCATTGCCCCCGGGGGGCTGCCCATCTAGCTTTTTGGAAAGGAAATCCCCAAAAAGTATCCCTATTGCTTTTGTTTACTTGTGATGTTTACCCCTAGGTATTTAAACTGATGTGGGGATTAAAAAAGGGAATTTTCCAATCTAAAATTGCGTGTCTGGGGGTTCCCATGGAAAGGGGCACACTTTTTTTTAAATTCTTCTGAGACCAGAAATCATTTGAAATTCTTTTAATAAAAACATATATTTTTCCTTATAGTGACTTTTTCTTTTCCCAATTCTTTCCCCTGATAACCCCCTTTTTTCATTAAGCATTTTGACAGAGAATTTTCCCCAGTGGCAAAATTTGGGGATTCAAACAACAGTGGTGACGGGGCATCCTTGCCCGGTACCCCGTTGTAGTTTAAGTAGTCTGAATTTGTTGTTAATACAAAGGGGCCTTCTGGACTGGTATACAATAGTTTGATCCATGCACAAATTTTGGGCCAAACCAAATTTCCCCAATGTGGTGAAAATGTAGTTCCATCCTTTTATAATTTTATGGTTTCACATTGGGAATGGATGAAAAACTTTTTGGATGAAGCCCCTATCACCCCCTTTGAGTGTGTAGATATTTTTCAAAATCCTTTACATTTAAAATACATTTCCGATGTTAATCACATATTTCCCTTCGGTATCAGATCTACATCTGCTACTACAAAATGAGATTATTCTATGTATAATAATTCCCCACCTCTATTTTTTTCTTTGTAAAGCTGGATTGGAATATTTGGATCCAGTCTCTGTGAAATCGGCCCAATCCTTGTAAAAAGGTGGGTCTCCTGTTAAAATACTTTTTTTAGCTTTTTAGACCTGTTTGATGAAAGAATATTTTCTTTTTTTAAATAAATTAAAGGCCTTTATCTTTCCCAAAGCCCCAAAAGTTAACTGTTTGGTCATGGAATATTGCTTCTGAACTTTTGCTGTCTTTTTGTAGTTTTAAATTTTTAAATAAAACAGTTTTGACCTTAATTTCCATTTTTCCCCAGGAGTTGGCCAGGGAAGCCAATTTTGTATTGGCACTTATAATTATAAGGATTAAAAGGATAGATTAGAGATGGATTGATTTTTTTCTCTTTTATCCCCAGCCCCACTGACAACCTAAAAGACACAATACACCCAAAAAACAAAAAAAACCCCCCCAGAAAGATTGTATAAGGTTTAAAAACAGAGATACCCTATTGACAATCCCAGTCCAAATGTTAAAAAGCATAAATTATAATCTTAAACTTTCCCGGAGGGGTAACCCCGGGGAATGATGTTGAACAGTAGCCCTGGATAACAAATAAACCCTGATACAGAAAACCCAAAATTTATGGTTTTAAAAACAGTCCCTTAAAAAGAAAACAAATGTACACATACATGCATATATGTTATATAATTGTAATTAAAATGTAAAAAAGAAAAAAAATGGGATGTATAAATTATGGTACCAGTATCCTACTAGCTGTTTCAAATAGGTAAGATCTTCTTTCCATCCAAAACTGGATTCCACCCCTTGGTTATATTTAAAAAAATTTGGGGATCATTTTTCTTATGTTTTTTTCTTTTCCCTCCATAGAAGTAAAAATGTAAAGGGGGCCTTGAGTGCCCATTTTAAAAGTTTGGCAGGAAAAAATAACTGTTCTGATCTTGGCTTTCTGTGGGGTTGCAGTTTAATGTTGAAAAATGCAGCACATTTAGCACCCTGTTGAGGGGGAAATCAGGAAAATATGAATGTGGTTATTTTAAAAAAATAATCCCTTCTTCTGTCTGAGAAGAACATTAAAATGTAATTTAAATTGTAATTTTTCAAAATGCGATGAGAGCCCTGGGTTTTTAAAATTATTCAACCCCTGCTTACCGGTGAGTTGCTCTATCTTGGTGCCCAATTTTATTTTTTTTAAGAATAGTTCAGCTATAATTTCACGGGGTTTTAGGACTTTCATGATTCTCTGGGAGACCTTCAATTCTGATATTATTCCTTCTTACCCATTTTCCCAGTGCAGCTAGCCCTTCTCGGTTTTGCCCAGAATTTGCAGTCGTTGTTTTTTTCCATCGGGTAGATGCCAGTTTTTCCCAGCAATTTCAATACAAATCATGAATGTTTTGTTAACGTCTTCCAGATGAGCCAAGTGCTCTAAGTTTATCCTCAAACTTCGCTTTTTTCCTCAATTTCTTCTTGCATACCTTTAAACATTGCCTCAAAGCGATTATTTAAATTTTTTTTCCTAGTCTTTAATATCCCTAAACAGCTTCCCCATTTGCCCCTTTGTATGCCCCTTTATTTTTTTTTCCTTGTATCATTTATTTTTTTTTCTTTATATCATTCTTGAGCTCCTTTATTCTTGGTGGTGGGCTGTTGCGGTGATCTTACCTTCAGTTGGGCCCCGATCTTTTTGGGTTCTTCTCTGTGCCCGTGGATAAATGGCGGGCCCCAGTTGGACCCAATGCCCCCCAACTCATGGGGGTAGATAAAGCTTTGTTTTGTCTTTTCCATTTCTTTCTGAGCCCCTGCCATTCATTTTTTATATTTGCTTGCATATACTATAATTGAACCTCCCTCAGGTTGAGTAAATGGATACCTCGTGAAAAAAAAAATAAATAACACAGCTGCAAAGGGTTTCCCACTTCAGATGTCTCCGAAACGTCAAAAAAATAATTAAAATCATTACATTTTTTTTGGGAAATCAAATTACTTGCTGGACAATAATGCAATACACAATTTTTTTCCCTCGGTCATTTTGAAAAAGTAAAAAAAACATTCAAAAAAATTCCCATTTTTGTGATAACAAAAAAAATTTTTCACATTTCAGGTTATATTTTTTGAAAGAGTGAAAGGGGGTAACATGCTTAAATGCATGATATGATATCATAAAAGGGGTTTGGGGGGAAAATTGGAAGGAAAAGGTCTGGGTGGTGGGAAGCGGGAGCCCAAAAGAGCCCTGATGGGGAGTGCAGTCCAGGGGCAGAGCTGGATTAAAGGTAGGATATTAATTTGTTATAAACCAGCTCTTATGAACCAGCAGCAGGGGTGAGATGAGAGGGGGAGAAAACAATGGAGCAGGAGAACTCCTGGGGGGGACACCCTGGAGCATGACCCCCCATATAAAATGTTTTGATACAAAATCTATCCTTCCATATCCTTAAAATCTGTTTTAATTGGGAAACCCTGAATTCACCCATACCACTTTTTGTGGCCCCCAAAGGTTAAAAGGGGTAATTGCTGGCATCATGATCAAGCACTGAAGTCAATTTTAGTCACAATCAAAACAATGATGTGATTAGATATCATGTTTGTACCAAAGGGGCCCAAAAAAAAGCTCATCCTGGTTGGCATGGGGTTTCCCCGGGGGAAAGTGAAAAGGGGAGGGGGGGAAGGGGGGGTTCCCTTGGAGAGAAAGTAGGAAAATACTAGGATCTGGTTGGGGGGCGGGAGGAAATGGAAAAGGGGTGATTTCCATTGGGGTGACTTGCGGGGCCCCATCTAGGATGATCCCTGAGGGGGGGACCTTTAAAACCCCCTTGACCTCCCCCGGGCAAGAGCCACAAAAAGTGCAATATGGGACTTGAAAAAGAGGGAGAACGGGGGGGTGTAGCACTCTACTTGGTCTCAGTCTGGAACTTGAACAACTTGGGTCAGTTTGCCAAAAGGGAAACATACGTTAAAAAAGATCAAAAGCCCCGGAGGACCCCAAGGGAAATATCACTGATGATGAAACCCCAAATTAATGCATCAGATGTTATCTTAAAAATGGGGCAACCTTACCATTCAAAGTTCTTGGGGTCATGAATGTTACCTCTAAAAATTCTGTTTGTTCACTTTTCATTCATATACATTTTAGGTTGAATGGCGGCTCTATATTGTCCTGATTACTGTCCCTCCTTTTGGGGACTACCCAAAAAGACAAATCGTTTCCAACTGGTGCAGAATGCAGCTGCTAAACCCCTAATTTTCGGAAAAAAAATTGACACATTTCTCAGTTTGATTTCACTACACTGGTTATTTTGTGTCATTCAAAAACTTTAAAATACTGTTTTATTTTTAAAAAACCTTTAAAATAATCTCCTCCATCTTATATATGGGGTACCCTGACACCTTATATTTCAAATATTAAAACCTTTGATCTTAAATGGTGACTGCTTGGGGTTTGAGCTAAATTTAAAAAGGTGGTGAGGAGGCCTTCTGCTTTTTATCCCCCTAAAATCGGGAATAGCCTGTAATAGGAATTCCCCGGGGCAAATAAAATTAACATTTTTAAAAACTGCAAAAAACTCTTTTACTTTAAAAAACCTTCCCCTCTTCATTTTAATTTAACCCCAAATCCTCTGTATATTAAATTTTTTCAAAAAGGGGGGTTAAAAAGAATAAACCTTTTTTTTGGCTTTGGGGGCACCCAACCACCCCCCCTACTAAAACACCATGATGTTCCTACATTGATGGTTTAAAAACCAAAAGCCCCCATGCCCGTCATCATCAAGCCCTTTCCCATGAAAACCCCTAAATACTTTTCTTCATCATGTAAACCCTTTTGGGAGCCCCCTTTTGTTATGAAAATGTCCACCCACCCATCCATTTCTAACCATGAATCGAATAGGGTCAGGGGGGGTCTCTGGGGGCAACCCCAGCCAACACGGGGGCCTGAGCAGGAACCAATCCTGGGCGGGGTGCCAACCCCCCCAGGACACACAAAACACCCCCATAAAGGGCACACACTAGGGCCAATTTAAAACCCAATCCACCAAACCCCGGCCCGTCTTTTGGACTGTGGGAGGCCCGGACACCGGGGGAAAACCCCCGCGGGCCGGGGGGGGCCACAAACCCCACGCGGGAGGACCGGAAGCCGGGCCCCCCAACCCTCCGGGGCAGCAACCCTACCACTCCCCAACCCGTGCCCCCCTGTATGAAAATGTGCTATATAAATAAATATTGTTGTTGTTGTCCTATATGTCCCCAAGTAAAAAAAAAAAAATTGCTGTCCATTTTTTTAAAGGATGTCTCTAATATTTTTGAGTTTTATGATTTTGCATTAAAAAGGTTCAGGATTTACATAGTGGTGTCTACTAACAAAAAGGTCACAATTTTTTTAAAGTACATGTATAATTTTGGGGAAGTAAGGGAAAAAAAGTGTACTCACAGAATTTTTCCTTTTAAAATGGTTTTTTGGTTTTTAAAGGGTAAATCTCATGCATTATTTTAACCTTTTAATTTTAAATAAAAAGGGAAAGTGATGGGATGAAATAAAAAATCATTTCTTCTTTAAAAAGTATTCAAACCCAAAGCTATTGTTTTAAATGTAAATGGTGTTTTCCCTTACAATTTTCTTATCTGATATGAATAAAATGTCATTATGGCATGCACACAAATTGAGCATTTATGCTTATTCTGAAAATTGATTAAATGTGCTATTTAGCTATCATTTCCCAAAGTTATAATTTTTGACCCAAAGCATATTTCTAGGAATTTTTTCGAAAAAAAGTGAGCAAAAGTATAAGTGACCAGGAATCCTCTTGGTTCTAATGACACCCATCTACATTTTGATAAATTTTAAATTATATTTCTCTTATTGTGCCCTTATATAACTGTTTTTCCAGTAAATTTTGGATTGTGCATGGTAGCACATTACTGTCTTTAGAAAATGCAGTTCATTAAAAGATTAATATTATACAGAATTCAATCCTCCCCTAATAAAACCTCAAAGTCTTAAATTTTTAATTTTTCTAAAACGGGTTAAGGTTTTACATATTATCTTAAATTGTTATTAGTCCTTAGTCCAAAAGGGGCCCTTTTTTTTTTCTACATTTTAAAAATTTGGGAAAATTAAATATGTTTCCCCATTTTGCGAGATTCATAAATTTTTTTATCTATTTAGAGCAGAACGGGCTAAAACACTACTCTCAGACTGTTCAAAAAATTAATCCTTTCATCCAGTTAATTAAAACTTTTGGAAAAAGGGTGGGTAAAAAATTTTTCAAAAGATTTGGGAAGTATGAAAATCAAAATGTAAAAGAAAAAAAGAAAGCCAGGGGACCTTTCAAAGTCATTTAAACCCGCAATCACCCTAAAAAACTTTCTTTTTGGAAAAACACATTTTAAAAACCCATTACACTGGGTATTTCCTTTTACTCAGAAAGTCAAAATTCGGAAATTCCCCTTTTGTTGGGGGTTTTTTTAGAACTGCTCCCATGACATCAAAAATCCGTGACTAGTAATGGTGCCCCGTTGCTATTAACAATATGATGGAGCCCCTGGAAACAAAAAAACAAACCGGTGGTGCCCCTTAAATAAAATAATGGTTTTGTCTCACAATTTTGGGGGAATAAATTTTAATTGTCTGCCAGACTGGGGGGTTTGGGGCTGTCAGGTCACTTTTCTTGTTTCCTCCTTTGCAGAAAATCAGAAAGGGAAATCCCCCCGAGAAAACTCGCTTTCCCCTTTTCAGCTACATTGACCCCCCCTTCTTCCTCTGAATTTATGCAAATGCCATTTTCTTCCCAACCATTCAGTTCTGGACTTTTAAACTTGTTGTCGAATAGACACCGTACGCTTTTTTTTGCTTATTTTTGCAAATATACAGGTTGGCTACCCAAAAATCTTTTTTTTCTCCCTTTATTTCTTCACAGATTAAGCGTATTCCCTTAAAATTTCCCCGAAAAAAAGAGAAGATCAAGACAAAATTTTAAATTCTTACTTGCATGGGTACCCAAAATCCCACAAACTCAAGATCAGAGTTGGGGGGAAAAACAGAGCCCCGCTTACAAGGTCCCGAGGCATGGGGACCAAGCACATGGGGCAATCCAACATTTATAAGTTGTGGGTGGTTCCGGGCTGTTACCATTCCCGGAGAATGACAGAATTAAATCATAGTTTCTTACTTATTTTTTAGGTTTTAACCAGTAAGGGACCACTGGGGTGAGCAGAATGGGGGCAACAAACTGGGAGGGTTTTTGGGGGGAAAAAAAAGAAATACTATGATCTTGTGGCAGAAAGGGGTTGCTAATTATGACACTCTCAAGGTTTTAATAAAAATATGGCATTCCTTTGGGTCAACAGGTGAGGATTTTTCACTTTTGGGTCTTTGCCTCAGGGGGGTTTTCCCTTTGCAGGCTTTTTCCCATATGGGGCAAATTAGGGAATTTTCAGTTTTCTGCCCGATAAAAAGACTCTCAGAAGGTTTTTTGGGGGCAGGGGGGGGGTTTAACCTTCAATTTAATGCCCTCCTTAATTTTCACCCAGCCCGTCCATAGGCAATCCGCAAGAATACAAAGGCCCGAATACACCCCCTTTGGGGGCACATAACCGGCTCCAAAAGAAAACAGCAGAATGGTCCGGGGTCAAACTTGGATGGGGTTTGTCCCCCTGGGAAACCCCTGGGCCCCAACACAGATCCCTTTGGGGAGGGAAAAAAGGAGGGAAACCACACCCTTTCCAGCTGTTTCAAGTGGGAGGAAGGGTAAAAACTGTTTCTCTTTGAGCAAGCCCCTGGGTTGCTGCTGGGTGAAGGGGAAAAAGGTTTTTTTGCCCCCATCTCTTCCCTTTTAAAAGGGAAAGGCCGTAAATGGCCATAAAGTAACTTGCTTGGTTCAAGCAGCAACATCTACATTTTGCTCACTGATTTGTTTTCCATGACAGCAATAGAAAGGAAGACCAGGAAGTCTAACCTGTATACATGGGGAAACTTGATGCTATTGGCCTGCCTCATGTGTTGTCAACTGCAAAGGCATTATAAGGGTCCTAATAGTAGCTGTCCTCTTTAACCCACCATACCTGGTGATTCTGGGCGAGACTGGTCTAACAGTAAAAGCTGTATGAAACACTCCACTGAAAAAACCCTTGAGCACATTAAGTTAATTAAGTATTATTGGCCTTGTATTAACAAAGAGGTCTGTTGCTTTTGTGCTTCCTATCTAGTGTCAACTGCAACAGATTCCTAGGAGGAACCACACTCCTCTTGTTGATATAGTAGGACCCCTAGAGCCCTCAGCCAGAGGAAATAAAGTACATTGTTGTCCTCATTGATTACACTACCTGTTATCTCGATGCTCTCCCTTTGCGTACATCTGCCACCAAGAATATTTTGGTATGGGTCTTTCGCGCAGTTGGCATACCAAAAGAAGTCTTAAACAGGGTCCAAGGGACAGCTTCCATCTCGGAGATGTTCAAGGAGGTGGCCAAGTTACTCAAAATAAAGCATTTAAAAAGCTTGGTGTATTATTCTCAAAGTGATGGTTTAGTGAAGAGGTTTGCCCAGACCCTCAAGCTGTGTAAGGTGAATAGTAAGGATGGGAAACTGGGTTCCAGTTATTCCCTTTCCACAAAAGTATTAGAATATATCATACAATTCCGAGATACATTTGTAAAGATCTGACCTATTGTAAACAAACACATATGGACAAGATGCAAGCAGCACAGGCTCACAGTAATAGCCATGGCACATCTCTTTGGGAGTTCATGAAGATTGCACCATGGTCCTTGTTCCACCTTTCACTCAAAATTTTTGCCACATTGGTAAGGCCCATATGAAGTTAAGGAGAGGAAGGGCCTTGTCGATTATTTGGTGAAGCAACCAGATTGTCATCCAAATAAACAGATATATTACATCAACCTTCTGAAGCCATAGAAGGACAGGGATACAGAACCCTTCTCCAGCCAGCGCCATTCTTTCTTCACTCAAAATTAGCCCTTAACTTTGGTTCTGATCTGCCAGCCAAGCAGTTGGAGGTTCCACAATGACTTCCGTCAGCTTAATCATGTTTTCCAATTTGATACTTATTCGATGCTGTGAGTGGACGACCTTCTCCAGCATCTCAATAAAAGCAGTTAAAGGATCACCCTTGACATGACAAAAAGGCTGACAGAGTTCCTTTACTGGATTCCACAAAGTTAAAGACAGCATTTAGCACCCCTAGTGGACTATTTTAGCATTGTATCCTCCCATTCGGATAGCACGGGGCTCCAGCAACCTTCCAGCATCTGTTAGATAGAGTGCTATGTCCCCACATTCCTATAGTGCTGCCTGTTTGGATGATGTTGTCATCTATTCCAGCACATGGAAGGAAAACCTGCAGCAGGACAAAGATGTGCTTCATACATTTTCTAAAGCCAGTCTTTTAAAGTAAGCCAAAGAACTTTGGATTAACCAAGGCCAGTATGTTGAGGCTACCTGGCAGGCAGGTGTACAGCTAGACCACAGTGTTTGAAAAGTGATGCCATTATGAAGTGGCTCTGTCCAAATACCAAGAGGCAGGTCCAAACCTTTCTTAGCTTACCACCGGTTTATGCCTTGCTTTTTCCAAGAGAGTGGTGCCCTGGACTAATTAACATAGAAGCAAGCCACAAATGCTGTGGTATGAGGTTCAAAAGCAGATGCTGCCTTTCATGACCTAAAGCAGGCCCTAACTTCAGCAGTGGACTTGATGGCACTTTATTTTTCCTTGCCTTTTATTCTCCAGACCGATGCTTCAGACATAGGTCTTAGGGCTGTGCTGAGCCAGAGGGTTGGTGGTGTTGAACATTCTGTCAGGTCCCTGAGCTAGAATCTGCTGGATTGGGAAATCAGGCATATGGCAGTGGAAGTTTTAGCAATTAAATGGGCCATTACCCGGCTGAGTTATTATCTTCTATGCTGTGACTTCACCCTGGTTACCAACAATGCCCCTCTTCAGTGGATGAAAATACACAAGGAATTGAACCCACAACTCATAATGTGGTTTTTAGATCTCATGCCATATTGGCTTATGCCTGTGCATTGACAAGGTTGTCTCCACGCCAACGCCAATGCTCTTTCACATGTTCATGACCTTCCAACCTGATGGGTCTTGGTGTGCTGTGTCACAAATGTGCAATTAGGAGACAGTTTGTGTGTCTGAATATGTGTGATTGTCCACTGGACTGGAGGTTGGCGCTGTCATATAATGCTTTCTCTTTTTCGTCCTCTGCAGAACATAAGAAGGAAGTCCTGCCTGATGACCTCACTTTCTGTCCCGTCTCTACTGACCTCACTTCCTCCTCGGACCCTATATAAATTTCCATTTTTTTTCACAACCATTCACTTCTGTATTGAGCTCAATCTCAAAAAACATTGTTTTGTGTTTCAAATGCTTATTTTTACAAGTATATTTGGTGGCTACCCCACACCTTTTTTGTTCTTTCTGTGACTTCTTCACAATTGAATTTTTTTTTGCTCTTTATTTCACCTTATACAATTTATTGTATTAGGAACTAGTTAGTTTTCGCATACCCCTTAGGGTCAGAGCGCAGGATCAGCCATTGTTCAGCGCCGCTGGAGCAATTACAGGTTAAGGGTCTTGCTCAAGGGCCCAGCAGAGTAGGATCTCTTTTGGCAATGACGGGGATTGAAACTAGCAACCTTCTGGATACCACCACAGATCCTTAGCCTCAGAGCCACCACTCTGCCCAAAAACTAACAAGTAAACCAAATAATAATACAAAAAAAAAACATTAGATGCCACACAAAGGTAAAGAAGCACAAAATACCAAAATGAATGAGAAAATAGTTTTTAAATGTCAATCCAATAGACATCTGCAGATTTTAAAGCATTTACCCATATTACTCCCTATAGACTCTAAATTTGTATAGTAGGTTTCTGTTAGTAACCACCACCATAGTCTCTTTCGTTATGTCATACCACTAAACAAAAAAACTAATAATTCTCAATAAAGTAAAGGTGGTTTCATATGTCATGATTTATAATATTTAAAGAGTGACTACAAATAATTCTGTTTTGAATAATTTAAATTATCATTATTATTGCTCAACTGATCATTCCAAAATTATTAGTCTAGCAACTGAAATACGATTTTTAAAAATTTTAAAGCATCTGTGAAATGAATAACTTAGTTGTTTACTATGTCCAAGTATCAGATTTTTTTTCCCAATTCTATGTGGGGTCGATGAGCCTAATAAACTTTCTCAATACAGCTCACTCCTGCACATAGTACCCAGTCAAAACCTTTTCCTTCATATCTTCTTTTACTTTATCCATCCTCCTTCTCTTTTGCCTCCCTCACTTTCTCTCTCCCTGCACTTCCATTTTCATTATTCATCTCATCTTTTCTTCTCATCACAAATCTATATCACTTCAGCCAACTTTGCTGTACTCTCTTAGATATATCTTCTACTTTTGCTGTACCTCTGATTGTCTCATTTCTTATTTTGTCCTTTTTTGTTACTCCACACATACTGCTCAACATTCTCATTTCTGCCACATCTAATTTCTTCTCCTGTGCTAGCTCCATGCTTCATTGATGGTCTTAACAAGGTCTTAAAAGACTTTCTTTTAATTTAATTCTTAGATTACAAAATACTCCTGCTACCTTAATTCAATTGTTCTGTCTACCACACTGCACTATGTAAGCTATCTTGTGCACCTAATTCTCCATCTTAAGCTACCACTGATCCTAAATATGCCAACTTATCCAGTCTGAGCATCATTATAACCTCATATATTTTGTCTTCTTCCTATTTATCTTCAAACCTTTATCTTCTAAAGCCCATTTCAATTCTTCTAACTTTCTCTCCACTTCCTCCACTTCATTCTTTCTGGTGTTACACAATAACATTGTCATGAGCAAAAAAACAAATGCCAGTAGGACTGGTCATTTATCCCATGACTCAACATATCTATAACTAGATCTAAGAGGTAAGGACTTAAAGAAGATTCTTGGTGCAGATCTTCTCTAACTGGGATCTTGTCTGTTAACCCAAAACTGCTTTTAAACTGAGTCCACACTCCCTCATACATCTCCTGGACTAGCCTCACATACTACTCTGGTACATCTTGTCACTTATGCTACCTAAAAAAAACAGGACCAAATGTATAGTAGAAACATCTTTGAAATAAAGAGGTATATAGCACCAATTTTCTGGATTTAATCAGGTCAATTCAGTTACTGCAAAGAAAAGAGAAGTAGTGACCAGTTTATCCCTCAAGAACCGTTTGATTCTTCATTTGTTACTTAACCTTACTTACATAGAATTTAAAAGCAATTCTGATTGAACTGGGGTCACAGCTTAGAGTAATCAACGTAAGTGACTTTCAAAACTATGACAAGGTCACACTGCATACTTAATAGAAGTGACTACTTAAAATATCAGAAACATGTACATATTAGGTTAGATTGTATGTGTTTAATTAAAACACATTTCTTAGCGTTTAATTGCAACTCATATAATCGAGGTCAGGATTATGTTGGAGCACCCACATGGTACTAGAAATGACAACAAGACAGCTCTGTTAGATAGATAGATAGATAGATAGATAGATAGATAGAATGATAGATAGATAGATAGATAGATAGATAGATAGATAGATAGATAGAATAGATACTTTATTAATCCAAAGGGAAATTCACATAATCCAGCAGCAGTATACTGATACAAAAGAAACAATATTAAATTAAATAGTAATAAAAATGAAAAGAATTCAAATAAAATTAATGTTAGCATTTACTCCCCGGGTGGAGATTGAAGAGTCGCATAGTGTGGGGGAGGCGTCTCCTCAGTCTGTCAGTGGAACAGGACAGTGACAAAAGTCTGTCACTGAAGCTACTCTCTGCCTGGAGATGATCCTGTTAAGTGGATGCAGTGGATTCTCCATGATTGACAGGAGTTTGCTTAGTGTCGTCGCTCTGCCACCAGATGTTAAACTGTCCAACTTTAATCCTACAATGGAGCCTGCCTTCTTAACAAGTTTGTCCAGGCGTGTTTGTTGTAATTCAATTACAGAAAATGTAAATAAAGGTTATCTATTCAAACTCTGTACAGGAGAGAATTACAGTAGCAACAATATCTGCATGTAAAATTCTTTTGGACTTCTGGAGGAAATCAGACATCAAATATAAGAAAAAAAATACATACAGGAGAGATCTTTTCCTGAAAATGCCAAGATCCAAGGAGTGAGCTATGCAACTTTCATGTCTAATATAAATATCACATTATCCTTCTAATACACTTGATTAGGCAATACATTAGCACTAAACCATGCATTTTACACTAACTTGTAACTTTCAAATTATAATGCAATATTTAAATCAATAAAATGTTAAAAACAATACATTCAAATTAAAGACTTTCTGTTAACTCAATGACACCATTTGTAAAATCAATCAATGAGGCTTTCTTGCAGTGACAATAAGAACTCTAAAATATTAATACTTGTTGAATGGCCATTTACTGCATAATTAACACTTCTAAAAACTACAGGTTCAAAATGTATCATTAAAAAGGCATAATTAGCTCAAAGCGTATAGAATAAGTATCTAGCTTAAAAATGTGCTATTCTTGTAGAATGAAATTTCTCTGTCATTCTATTTTTATAACAATTTGATATCATAGATAATGGAAAGGGTGTTATATGACATTAAGAATTATTTGGAGCATTGAAAACCACCTAGAGGGGAACAAATCTATACTAATAAAAGGCAAAAGTCTCACTGACTCACTTACTCACTCACTTCCTCACTGACTCATCACTAATTCTACAACTTCCTGTGTAGGTAGCAGGCTTATTCCTTACAGCTCACTTACAAAAAGTTAAGCAGGTTTCATTTCGAAATTCTACACGTAGCAGTGCCAGCGATTAGATATACGGTTGACAACGTCCGCCATGCCGAACTTTCTTATATGGCCCCATATTTACTTCCGCATTTGGCGAGGCGGCTTCCCTCGCTAACCAAAAACCGATATGCGTACTTATTTGATGGTATGACGCCACATCGGCCGCCATACTGAATTTTCAGACGTCACTAATTCTCCAACTTCCCGTGTGGGTAGAAGGCTAAATTTGCAGGCTCATTCCTTACATCTTACTTACAAAAGTTGGGCAGGTTTCATTTGAAATTCTACAATGGTCATAACTGGGGTACTCCATTAACTGTAATAGGTTGAGCTGGAATGACGTGGGGGCGGAGTTTTTGTGGCATCATCACGCCTCACGTAATCACGTGAACTGATTGTCAACGCAGCGGTCGTGAAAACCAGGAAGACCTCCAAAAGCAGAAAACATGCATTATATAATTGAAGGCGAAAAGCAATAAGAAGCGGCGAGTGACATATACTACCATATTCATGAGTGTTGCTGCCTGGAAAAAAAGAATGTAAACCTAAACCCAAAAATTTAAATTCATAGACAGGATACCGGGGTTTTTCCCACAGGTATCCCGGGGGTACAAGTTTAATGAGGAAAGGGGGGGGGGGATATAAACGAGAGTTTTTATCCCCGTAACTAAGTTAAAATTGTAGGTGAAGGGTGTGCCCATGCAAATTCCGAGACTTTTTTGTGGGGGATTGACAGTTAAAAGGGGGGGGGAAAATTTGTCATCATCTCCCCCCCCATTCATCTAATTTGGTCCAAGGGTGGGCTCCTTTCTAATCCCCTCTTTAAACCCAAAACCCTCAGACTGCCACCAAATACTCACAGAAAATCCACAAATTAAATACCCGCTATCTCTGAGTTTCTCCCCACTGAATCCTCCAGGCACTACTTTCAAAGGTCACATTGACAATGGGGGTTTTCCCTTTTTTTTAAAAAACTTTCCTTTTTTTAGCACAACACAATAGAAGCTTTTTATGCATGTGCTCCATAAAACCCTTAAAAAAAATGCCCTTTTAAACACACTTTGCATTACAAGCAAAGGGGGCTTTTTCAATGCTTTATTTCCCCGGTACACCCATTACATTGATGGCCGATTCCCTTTTACCCCCCCACCACCTTGGGTTTTAGAAAAGTCTGAAAAAAAATAGGGGTTTAAAACAGAAAAAAAATCACCAATTCAAGCATTATGAATAATGATTGCCATCAATAATTGTTTTGGTTTTAATTTTTTACCAAACCATGATTAAATGGAAACCGGGGGTTTAAAATAAAACAAAACGGGGTGACTTATTTGGCGGCAAAAATGACAGCAACACTCATGACAATTCCCAAACATTTCCGTTATTATTAAAATTTTCCCTTTTTTTTTCATTACCTTTAAAAAACACTAAAATTCTCCGCTCGGGCTTTTTTCTATATATAAAAATATAGAAGCCCCCAAAAAAGGGTAGGACTTTTGATATTTATGAACGTGTCTGCAAAAAATGTGGGCTCCTGCCCAGCAAAAGGGGGCCCAACAGCCAAATTTCTTTTACCTTTTGCTGTCCCGGCCTTTAAAGGGGGTGACTAAAGCTTCTTTCCCTTTAAATCCAAAAATGAGCACTTTTTTAAATTTTTTTATCCCCCCCCCCTGGTATAGCCCCGACAAAAAGGGGGCAAACGGGGCCCCTTTTTTTACACCGGCAAAAAAAATAAAAGGGATTCACACTTTCTTTTTCCCGGCCCCCCGATTATAAGGGGCCTCAGCTTTTGGTTATGAAAACCGCCCGAATTGGGGGGACTGACAGTGCCATCACCCCCTGATTAATGGGGGGGCGTCTCCCCAGTCTACCAAAACCCCCCGCGACTGTCCCAAAAAGGGGTCATAACGTCAAGGAAACATTTCTCTATACTATATAAAAAAAAAACCTTTCCTTTCTTTACACCTTTTTCCTTTTTTCCCCAAAACCCAAAACCTTTCTCTCTTAACACTGCAGGGACATAAAAAAATTTTCTTTTTTAAAAGCCCCGGGGAAGGGGTTTCCCGAGGGGCCCTTTGAACGTTCACCCTAAAAAAGTAATTTCCCAAACCCCAGCCGTGGGGGGAAAAACCCCTTTCAAAGGGATCTACTACCCAGGAAAGATCCATATACCTTTTTTGCTGCTGTTAGTTACTTTCCTGTTTGTTTCACAGTCTTTAAAAAGTAGTTTACCTGAAACCCACTCCGGGAGTTCTCAATGTCCCCGTTTTTTAAAACGTTAATGTTTTACTGTTTTTAATTTTAGACTATATTTTATTATTTTCCCTTGCACTCAGTGAAAAACTATACACACCCTAAGGGATGACACCCTTAAACATACACACAAAAATTTTATGTTGTATATATATTAAAAATATTTGTATGTTTTTATATATATATATATAAACACACACACACCCCCATCTACAATTTTATATATATATATATATATATATATATACACACACACACACACACACACACACACACCTTTTTCACACCAAAATACATAAAATACACAAAATTATAATTTGTGTGTGTGTGTTTAAATTAAGTAGGAGGGAGCGGGTTGATTTAAAAACTTAAACCCGGGGGGGGCCCTTGCCCCCAGGGAATGGTGGGTTTTAACTTTCTCCCTCTGGGTTCCCGTGAAAAAAAGACCTTCCCCGCCCCTAGGCTTGGGTTGACCCCAGTGCGGGCCCCCCGCCCCTTTCCCCCCCATCTTGCCTGGGGTCATCCCCCCATCCCCCTTGCGGTCCTTCCCCGCATTCCTCCACTTCCCGGGTCCCCCCAAAAAAAAATGGCCGCGGGCCCGGGGTGTGGTATGAACTGTTTTGTTTATAATTTTGACCTGTTTTTTTGCTGTGGCTATAGGGGAAAACCCCAAACCCCTTTTTGCTTTTCTCCTCCCTTTCCCTTTACATCTGGGGTAGTCGGCCCGGGGTAGAGGGTCCCGGAATTTTGGCCCGGGGGGACAGGACCCCCAAACCGGTGCTGCAGGCGTGGGGAAGCCAGCTCAGGGCTGCAGCTTGTGAAACCGCCCCCCCCGGGGGCTGGGGCCCCGAGCCAAAGGGTTGGGGGAAGCCCGGGGGAGGGCCAGACCCGAACGGCCCCCTCATCCTTTAGTCCCCATGGGCCCGGGGGGGTGGGGCGTCCTGGGCATGTTTGGGGAAAAAACGGGCCCCCCGGGCAGGTGGCAGAGTCAGTGGGGAAAACCTGGCGCCATACCTGAAGGACCCGCCTTTTGAACCCATTTTAAACCCCCCTGGGGGGAGGCCGTTAAGACCTCCTGGCCCAAATACTGGCCACTTCGGCGTTAGCCCGGGGGACAGGGGGCCCAATGGGGGAACTGGGGCTTTGACCCCCCGGGGCCCGCCGCCCAGGCGTTCGGTTCTGGGGAAGATGGGCCCTTTCGGCCAGAGGGACCCCGGCCCGGCGGGGAAAATGGTCGGCCGGGGGGGCCTGTGAGAGGCCTGGTCAATCACGTTCCCGGGTTCCCCCGCCCAGCGGGGGGGGGACAGCCTATCAGAACATGTGGGCCTCCTCGGGTCCTGGAGGGGTCAGTTGGCGGTCCCTCCGACTTTGGGGGGCCCGGAAAAAACCTGCTTTTGCGGGGAACCCGGAGGGGCGGGCGGCCAACCCCACCCCTGGCCGCTGCAGAAGGCCCGAAACCAGAGGGGCCCGGGGCCGCCCCGCGTTTTCAAGTGTGGCGAGACGGGGCCCCCTAAAATTTAAAACCCCCCATCCACGGCCCGGGGCCCCGGGGCTGCAGCTGGGCTCGTCCGGGGGAGGTATTTACCCGCATTTTGGGAGTCCCAATCGGGGGGGTGTTGCCCAAATGGGCCCCGTGGGGGCTTTTTTTGGTTCGGCGGGAACATTACCATTGTTGCTCCCGTTTTTCTTCACCAACAAATGGTTAAAACAGCATTTGTTGGTCCCTTGTGTGCATGGGGGGCTAGGTCATTCGTTAAGCTCCATTTTGGAGCTCACCTTTTGGGAAAAGGGGAAACCCAAACAAATGGCGGTGGGGTTTTTTACCCCGCCCCCCTTCCCAGGATTTTTTGGGGAAAGACTGGTCCCAAAAAAATCAGCCAAAAAATTCCCCTCGGGGGCCCCTTTGGGTCTTGTTATGAAAAGGGCCCCCCCGCCCTTTACCCCCGTGCCGGGCAGGCCCCCTTGGGGTGGTGTCTCGGGGGGCCTTTTTCCCTGGCCCGGGCCCCTTGCCGGGAAAATTCCGGAGGGAAGGGGGCTAACCAGGGGTCTTCCCCGGGCCCCGGCCCCAAGGCCCTCTCCCCGGGCCCGGACCATCCCAAATTTTTTGGGCCCCCGCCCCGGGCCCCCTTTAAAAGGGGCAATTGGAATGATGACTCCCTGCGCTTTGGAATCTTTATTTTTGCCTAACAGCTCAAACGGGCCCGGGTCCCCACCCGGGGGAAACCCCTTTTTTGTCCCTTTAGAATGATTTTTGTTGGGACCGGTAGCTACCCGAGGCGGGTTTCGGGGAAATTGTTCTAATTCAGCGTACCTTCCCGGGGGATATCCGGGGGGCACATGCTCACCTCTGGGCCCACCTGGGGCCCAAAAAAAAACTGGGGAAGGTTAAAACTCCCCTTTTTTCGGGCCCGGGATTGGGGAGGTCCGGGTTTTGTCAATCCCCGTCAGGGGGCCAGACCCGCCAATTCCCCGGGGGACCGTCTCCTCTAGTCCCTATTCCCCCCGTGGACATCCCCCTTTTAAAAGGGTAGGGGGTGGGTTTTGGGGGGACCCCCGGGCCCTCAACCCGTGGCCCAAAAAATATCCCAGTCATGGTGGACTTTCCCCGGTACCCAGAGGCGGTTCCCCCGCGCTCCGCTAATACTAAAAAACATCGCAGGGAACTGGTTAAATTTTTTTTCAATTTTGGGGATCCAAGGGGTCCTCACGGGGCAGGGTCGCCCTTAACGGATCGTTCAAGGGGTAGCCAAAAATTTCTGCAGATAAAGCACCTGGGAAAAAGTCGGTCTATCACCCATAAACCCCCCCGGGGTTTGGGGAGCGGGTTTTAAACAGGCCGGGTTAACAGATGTATAAGGTGGGGCCGGGGCGGCAGGGAATGGGACCAATCCCCCCGGCCCCGTGCTTTTTTCCTACCCGGGGGGTACCCAGGCCTTTTTACAGGCTTCTCCCCATTTGAATTGCCCCTTACGACAACCCCGGGGGAAACCTCGACATCCTAAAAAAAAGGCTGGGAGGCCCAGGCTCTTCCCTCCTCCCAACATTTTGGGGTCCGGGGGCGCCCCTTGGGACCAAAATCACAAAGATCAGGCCCCCCTAAAAAGAAAAACGTGGCTTCGTGCGCCCAAACAAGGAGGCCCGGGGTTACAACCCCAACTCCGTCCTCAGGAGTTCCCCCGAGGGGCCCGGGTTTTGGTGCTGTCCCGACCCCCCCACCCGGGAAACTGCTCCGGGTCACTGGCAAAGGGGCCCTCGAGGTTGGAGAAAGGCTGAAAACGACTATTTGGTGAAAACCCCAAAGATTGACCCCGGGGGAAGGATCTATCCCCGTCAACCTGTTAAAAACCCCGGAGAAAAGGAAAGGGGCTCCCCAGCCTGGGGCCTCTCCCCTTTTCGAAGGGACAACTGCCCCCTTTAAACCCCGGCGAAGAGCTGACCCCCAAAAAGGGGGCGGGGTTCCCAAAAAACCCCCGAGCCATCCCGAGGGAGGGGGGGGGAGTCACCCCGGCCCGGGCGGGGTTTCCACGATTAAATGCGGGCCGGGGTTGTTTGGGGAGGCCCCACAGACTTTCCCGGGGGCAAAAGCCCGAGGTGAACTGGGGGGTTTAAACCCTATGTTTTGGGCTGGACCCTTTGAAAGAGCCCCGGGCCCTGGTCCCGGCCCCATTGTCCTCGTCTCCCCAAACCAGGCGGCTCCTGGAGGTTCTTGCGACTTTAGGCGTCCCGAATCAGATCTCAAGTTAAAATTTCCCCCCCACCCATTGGCGACCTCCTTGGCGGCTGGAGTCGGGTCGGTATCGGCTACCCCGACATGACAAAAGGGTATTGGGGTTCCCCTTTGCGGGATCCAAAAGGGAAAGCGGCCTTTAACCCAAGCCCCACTGGCAGTACAAAAGGGGCCTCCCCTTTGGGCTGCAGGGGCCCCGGGGACCCCGTCTGGTAGAACAGGTGCAACCCCCCCAGTCCCCATAATTTCCGCCCACCTGGATGGGGTTTGTCATCATTCCCCACCTGGGAGGGGGCATCTACCCGCAATTGGGAGCTGTCCTCCCAACACTGGCTAAAACCGGCCTCCGCATAAACCCCAAGGGGTTTTTTTTGGGTTAAAGGAGGCCAAATATTTAGGCTACCTGGGGGGACAAGGACGGGGGGGGGCCCCCCGGCTCCCAAAATTAAAGACCCTCCCTTTGAATGGCCCGTCCCAATACCAAAAAACAGGTGCAAAGGGTTTCTTGGGGCTTGGGATTCCCCCCGGTTTGTTCCCCGTTTTCTCGAAGGAAAAAAACACCCTTGACCCCTGACAAAAGGGGTCCCCTATCGTGGTGTGGACCCACAAAGGCAGAACAGCGTTCCCGTTTTACCCAAAGAAGGGCCCCAACGTCGGCACCTGTGTTCCGGGCCGACTTTGGGGTCCCGTTTAACCGGGGGGCCGGAAAAGGGCCCGGGGGGCCGTGCTGAGGCCCAAAAAGTCGATGGTGCCGAGCACCCCGTGAGTACCTTAACCCCGGAAAACTGATGGACCCGGGCCCCTCGGGGGCAGTGGAGGGGCCTTGGCCCTTAAAATGGGGGGGGTGACCCCTCCCTTACTACCCTGGGGAATTCGCTCTGGTGACTGATCCGCTGCCTTGGGGGATGTCCCTACACAAAATTTGAATCCGCGGGTCCCCGGGGGGTTCCCCGGAACCCAACCCCCGGGATAAGGTTCACTGTCCTTTTGGGGGTACCCTTCAGGCCAATCCCCTTTCCCCCTCTTTTTCCCACCTCTGGTTAGGTCACGCCCGACCCCGGTTCTGGGGTAAAAAAAGGGGATGCGTCCGCGGGAGGAAGGGGTTGATTGGAAAAAAACCTGGAAACCATTACCCCAGGGGAAAGGTGGGGGGCCTTTTTCCCTCTGCTTCCTCGTGAAAGAAAAGACCTTCCTGCCCCTAGGCTTTGGGTTGACCGCGGTCTGCCTTCGCCCTTCCTCCGCCATCTTGCCCTGGGGTCATCCCCTTCCCCCTCCTCCCTTTCGGTCCTTCCCCCAAATTTTTTTCCCCTTCCCGGGTCCACCCCAATAAAATGGGGCCGACGAAGGGGGGGCGTCGGGGCAAAATGAACTGTTTTTTTTTTATAATTTTGACCTGTTATTTTTTTTGCTGTGTACAATATCGGGGCCCCGGCCCCCCCCCATTGCTTCCTGGTCCTTCACGGTATGTATGTATGTGTATATATGATGTAGATGGTATGTATATATATTTTTTATATGTAGATATGTATATAGATTTTAGATATGAAGATATGTATGTGTATATATGTATGTATGTGTGTGTGTGTGTGTGTGTGTGTGTGTTTTTGTTTGTGTGTGTGAAAAATATACAGCAAACCGTTTTGGAAAACACTAAAAAGGGGGTTGTCATTTTTGGGTACATTTTCTGATGCATGGGAAAAAAAACTTTGTGGCGCCCAAAACCAAAAACAATTATTTTGACAATCTTTTACATTTTTTTTAAAATTTTTCCCTTTTTTTCTTTTCATAACTTTTAACACATGACATGCTCCCCTTGGTTTTTTGCTATATATATATATATATCCTGACACTATAACAGTGACAAAACAATTCATTGACAATCATGCGTTTTTTTTAAAAATGTTTCCCTTTTCTTTCTTTTTTTTCTTTAAACTTTTCCCCCCTGCCAAGCTTGGTAAAAAATATTATATATATATATAATAAATATAGATATATGATATATAATATATATAGATGAAATAGAGAATATATATATATAGATAATATGAAAACAACATATATATATATATATGATGATTAGAACAACATATATAGATAGATAGATAGATAGAAAATAGATAGATAGATAGGGGGGTAGATAGTTTTGGAGAAAACACTTATCAATGAAAAAAATTAATTCAATCAAGTTACGTTTTTTTTAAAATTTTTTCATTTTCTTTTGCCCTTTTTAACACACTTCTGCCGGTTTTTATTCTTAGTATAAATAAAAACTGTGGTTTGTCGGGGATATAGTTTCAAAGAAAAATATCAAAGACAGAGTTGATATTTGTTTTCCAAAACACAGCATGATTTTGCTAGAGGCAGATCCCCGGAAATGCTAACGTGGGCTTCCAAAGGGGTTTGGGAAAACAAAAGGGGTTTAGAGCCCCCCAGTACTGAAATTTTTAAAAAGTGTTTATTCTTACCTGTTGGGATTAAGTCAATTGCCTACTTTTGTGTAATTCCGATATATATATACTGTTCTTTTAAAAAATCTGGTATGGGAGAGACATTAAAAAATAAAAATGACCATTTTCAATTTAGATTTTGATAATAAAAAATTGGGAAAAAATACACAAATATAAAAAAAAAAACAAACAATCACTTTTAAAATAATTTAGCATGGCATTTGGATGCCATTTTGGTAGTCATGTATATTTTAGGTGGTGTTTTGGTTATGTCCAAACCCTTTTTTCTTTTACACTACCTCATGACATCATTCCACAAGTATAATGTTTGAATTTTTCGTTTCTTTTTTTGCAACATCCCTGTTTCTTCACATTTATTCAGGGATGTAATCATTTTTTTCTTTAATCAAAAATAGTTTATTTGTGTTGGACTTTAGGAAATTTTATTTATTTTTTTATTTTAAGGAAGGAAAATTTGTTTTTTTTAGCATCATTTTTTTTAAAAATTTTTGTTTTTTTAACTTTTTCTTTTGTAATTACTGCAATATTTTGTGGTTCTGTTCCTGGGGGATGGTCATTGCTGGATCAAGGGGGAGTTTCTAGAAGTCATACATACTGCATCACTAC
>NW_024385454.1:0-27461 GCF_016835505.1 Polypterus senegalus
TTAACTTTGCGAGATTCCTCCCAGGAATAGTGTCATTTCCCAGCAGTAAAAGTGATCTCATGTGACATTAAAGTTTGTTCAACCACAAAAAAAAGGTCTTAAGCAAAAGACTTTACATGTAACAGTTGCACTCATATAAGGGGAGAAAAAAGAATATAGGATCAGAGGAACCATGGGTGAAATCAGTGACTGGAAAAAGCCAGGATGTCTGAAATTTTTAAAAAATTAGATCGTTAATCATGGCATCTGAACAGAATTTCTGGCGTTCAATCATTTGTAGGTTCAGATTTTCAGTGTTTTCAGAGAGCTGTAGGATGTTTTTTCAACCAGGAAAGCAGTATATTGGAGAACAATTCAAGGGGCGTTGATGCCGGGACATTTTTTGAAGTAAAACGGGCGAAAAATAGTTATCAATTGTTTCTTTGCTTGCAGACATTCAAGATCAGTTTACTAGTGATGGAGAAAACAATTTAAAAAAAAAAATCCAATGTAAAAAATCAGAATTAATAAGAAATTTTGATACCCACAAAATGTTGACGCCCCCAAACCCCATAATTTATTTAAATTCTTTTCGAAACTTACATTGTGCAGTTTATAGTATACGTAATTGAAGTGTTATTTTGTTCTCTACTGTATTGTTTTTTTTTAACCCCTATCCTTTTATTTTTTTCCTGTAACAGAGCCTGATAAGGTGTACAATTTGACGATCAGTAATATCTCCACTAGCTCACTTTCTCTCAGCTGGACACCACCAAATGGAGCGTTGGAGCTACAGAGTTGGCTACTGGATCCACAGTGATGAATGTGACCACAACCGCTTTGCTAATCTAACTGGACTAATACCGGAGCTTTATCCCCCCAAGTTGGCCTTGGCTGAGGACAATATGACTGAAGGAGATGCAGTGGATCACGGGATTCTAAGTGAGACACCTATCATCTGCTACCTGTAGATATTTCAGTTGAATCTATAATGTCAAAAACGGTGGTAATTTTCCCAAAGTCCTTACAATTAAACCACACAAATCAAAGATTGGTTATTTGTCCTGCCCCTTGTTTTCCAGTGATATACAGTCCTGGTTCTGAACGACTCTGACAAGATCCCAATATGACGGAATACTGATGAAAATGGCTACAGTTGATGGAAGATTTTCCATATTTTTGTCTAGATTTTAAATTAAATGTAAAACCAACTAGAAGTTTAAAATAAGCACTTCAAAAAGAAATCAAACCTAAATGTTATTTCATTTCACTTAGTAATGCACTGCTGTTTCAATCTATTTGGAACAATAAAGGACTCTTAACCATGCATTTTCAGTTATTTCCAGATTATTTGTAAATTTGTTATTTTAAAAAAGCAGAGGTTTAGTAGGCAAGCCTGGCGTGACATCACAAAGTTTTGCTACGTTTATAGTAATGATCTTATTATATGTAATCTAAAAAATCATTTCAGTTTCTAAAATGTTATAGTGCTTCCTCATTGCCTTTCCATTATGTGAATACTGAAGTGAATGCATGAACTCAATTGTACTGATAGCAACAGCTCCGACAACTTTATTGAACTCCACTGATAAATATGACATTAGATTCCCTTTGCCTAGTTAATTAGCTTCAGGTTCCGCTAGTGAATCGCTAGTAGAAAAAGTGGGCTTTTCTGAGTTAATGCTAGTATCCTCTCACAGATGTATAATGCTTACAACTCTGACAACCAGAGAAGCATTGGTGGGAATACAGAAGGAAAGAGAGCTCACTCAAACATTGAGCCTTCTTTGATATGTGTTTGAGGTTGCGTTCTAATTTTGGAACATTTTCACTTTCTATTCCCTATTTTTTGTTTTGTTTTGCTTTGAATTAACTGTCATTATATCTCTACCACAGAAGATCACAAAACAAGATTTTGACTATTGGTAAAAGATATGAGGTAACTGTGTAATCAGTGACCCCTTGTGATGCCTAAATGTAATTTCCCTGCTTCGAGTGAGAGAAATTCCTCAAGAGCACTACTTAACTTTGACGAGCATTCCTCCAGGAATAGTGTCAGTTCAGCAGTAAAAGTGATCTACATGTGACATAAAGTTTGTTCAACCACAAAAAAGGTCTTAAGCAGAGACTATTACATGTAACAGTTGCACTCATATAAGAGGAGAACAGAATATAGGATCAGAGGAACCATGGGTGAAATCAGTGACTGGAAAAGCCAGGATGTCGAATTTTTAAATAATTAGATCGTTAATCATGGCACATCTGAAGCAGAATTTCTGCGTTCAATCATTTGTAGGTTCAGATTTTTCAGTGTTTTCAAGAAGCTGTAGGATGATTTTCAACCAGGAAAGACAGTATATTGCGAGAACAATTCAAGGGCGTTGATGCCGGGACATTGTTGAAGTAGAGCGGAACTGAAGAGATAGTTATCAATTGTTTCTTTGCTTGCAGACATTCAAGATCAGTTTACTAGTGATGGAAAAACAATTTAAAATAAAAATCAATGTAAAAAATATCAAATTAATAAGCAATGTGATATCACTAAAATGTTGACGTTTCCAACCCCATGAATATTTAAATTCTATTTCGAAACTTACATTGTCAGTTTATAATATACTGTAATTAGAAGTGTTATCTGTGTTCTATACTGTATTGTTTATTTTAACCTATCCTTTTATTTTTTCCTGTAACAGAGCCTGATAAGATTACAATTTGCGATCAGTAATATCTCCACTAGCTCACTTTCTCTCAGCTGGACACCACCAAATGGCAGCGTTGGAAGCTACAGAGTTGGCGTTACTGGATCCACAGTGATGAATGTGACCACATCTTCGGCATTTGCTAATCTAACTGGACTAATACCCGGAAGCATGTATACCCTCAAGTTGTGGCCTTGGCTGAGGACAATATGACTGAAGGAGATGCAGTGGCAGTCACAGGATTCACAAGTGAGCACACCTATCATCTGCTACCTGTAAGATATTTCAGTTGAATCTATAATGTCAAAAAGCGGTGGTAATCTTCCCAGTAGCTTTTACAATTGAACCACACAAATCAAAAGATTGGTTATTTGTCCTGCCCCTTGTTTTCAGTGATATACAGTCCTTCGTTCTGAGCGACTCTGACAAGATCTTTGCAATACTGTGTGAATACTGATGAAAATGGCTACAGTTGATGAAAAGATTTTTTCCATATTTTTCAATGCACAAATTTTAAATTAAATGTAAACCAACTAGAAGTTTAAAATAAGCACTTTAAAAGAAATCAAAGCCTTAAAATGTTGTTTCATTTCATATGCAATGCTGTTTGATGTTTGGAACAATAAAAGGACTCTTAACCATGCATTTTCAGTTATTCCAGATTATTTGTAAATTTGTTATTTTAAAAGCAGGGGATTTTTGGTAAAGGCAAGCCTGGCCATTGACACGCTAACAAAAGTTTTACTTGCGTTTATAGTAATGGTCTTATTATGCGTAATCTAAAAATCATTTCAGTTTCTAAAATGTTTATAGTGGTCTTCCTCATACAGTGGTGTGAAAAACTATTTGCCCCTTCCTGATTTCTTATTCTTTTGCATGTTTGTCACACAAAATGTTTCTGATCATCAAACACATTTAACCATTAGTCAAATATAACACAAGTAAACACAAAATGCAGTTTTAAAATGATGGTTTTTATTATTTAGGGAGAAAAAAAATCAAACCTACATGGCCCTGTGTGAAAAAGTAATTGCCCCTGAACCTAATAACTGGTTGGGCCACCCTTAGCAGCAATAACTGCAATCAAGCGTTTGCGATAACTTGCAATGAGTCTTTTACAGCTCTGGAGGAATTTTGGCCCACTCATCTTTGCAGAATTGTTGTAATTCAGCTTTATTTGAGGGTTTTCTAGCATGAACCGCCTTTTTAAGGTCATGCCATAGCATCTCAATTGGATTCAGGTCAGGACTTTGACTAGGCCACTCCAAAGTCTTCATTTTGTTTTCTTCAGCCATTCAGAGGTGGATTTGCTGGTGTGTTTTGGGTCATTGTCCTGTTGCAGCACCAAGATCGCTTCAGCTTGAGTTGGCGAACAGATGGCGGACATTCTCCTTCAGGATTTTTGGTAGACAGTAGAATTCATGGTTCCATCTATCACAGCAAGCCTTCCAGGTCCTGAAGCAGCAAAACAACCCCAGACCATCACACTACCACCACCATATTTTACTGTTGGTATGATGTTCTTTTCTGAAATGCTGTGTTCCTTTTACGCCAGATGTAGCGGACATTTGCCTTCCAAAAGTTCAACTTTTGTCTCATCAGTCCACAAGGTATTTTCCCAAAAGTCTTGGCAATCATTGAGATGTTTCTTAGCAAAATTGAGACGAGCCCTAATGTTCTTTTTGCTTAACAGTGGTTTGCGTCTTGGAAATCTGCCATGCAGGCCGTTTTGCCCAGTCTCTTTCTTATGGTGGAGTCGTGAACACTGACCTTAATTGAGGCAAGTGAGGCCTGCAGTTCTTTAGACGTTGTCCTGGGGTCTTTGTGACCTCTCGGATGAGTCGTCTCTGCGCTCTTGGGGTAATTTTGGTCGGCCGGCCACTCCTGGGAAGGTTCACCACTGTTCCATGTTTTTGCCATTTGTGGATAATGGCTCTCACTGTGGTTCGCTGGAGTCCCAAAGCTTTAGAAATGGCTTTATAACCTTTACCAGACTGATAGATCTCAATTACTTCTGTTCTCATTTGTTCCTGAATTTCTTTGGATCTTGGCATGATGTCTAGCTTTTGAGGTGCTTTTGGTCTACTTCTCTGTGTCAGGCAGCTCCTATTTAAGTGATTTCTTGATTGGAAACAGGTGTGGCAGTAATCAGGCCTGGGGGTGGCTACGGAAATTGAACTCAGGTGTGATACACCACAGTTAGGTTATTTTTTAACAAGGGGCAATTACTTTTTCACACAGGGCCATGTAGGTTTGGATTTTTTCTCCTAAATAATAAAACCATCATTTAAAAACTGCATTTTGTGTTTACTTGTGTTATATTTGACTAATGGTTAAATGTGTTTGATGATCAGAAACATTTTGTGTGACAAACATGCAAAAGAATAAGAAATCAGGAAGGGGCAAATAGTTTTCACTTTCAACCAGGAAAAGACAGTATATTGACGAGGAACAATTCAAGGATTGATGCCCGGGACATTTTGAAGTAGAGCGTGAAGCTTGAAGAAGATAGTTATCAATTGTTTCTTTAGCGCAGACGCTTCAAGATCAGTTTACTAGTGATGGAGAAAAACAATTTAAATAAAATCAGTGTAAAAATATCAGGAGTAATAGCAATGATATCACTAAAATGTTGACGTTTCCCCACCTGAGTATTTAAATTCTATTTCAGAAACTTACATTATTGCAGTTTATAGTATACTGTAATTAGAAGTGTTATCTGTGTTCTCTACTGTTTATTTTTAACCTATCCTTTCATTTTTCCTGTAACAGAGCCTGATAAGATTGTACAATTTTGGCGATCAGTAATATCTCCACTAGCTCACTTTTCACCTCAGCTGGACCTGCACCAAATGTAGCTTAGCGTTGGAAGCTACAGAGTTGGCGTTACTGGATCCACAGTGATGAATGTGACCACAACTTCGGCATTGCTAATCTAACTGGACTAATACCGGAAGCATGTATACCACTCAAGTTGTGGCCTTGGCGAGACAATATATGACTGAAGGAGATGCAGTGGCAGTCCGCGGGATTCACAAGTGAGCACACCTATCATCTGCTACCTGTAAGATATTTCAGTTGAGATCTATAATGTCCAAAAACGGTGAGTATCTTCCCAGTAAACTTTTACAATTGAACCACCTATAAAATCAAAGATTGGTTGTTGTCTGCTTACTTGTTTTCAGTGATACGGTCCTTAGTTCTGAGCGACTCTGACAAGATCTTGAATATGTGGAATACTGATGAAAAATGGCTACAGGTGATGGAAGATTTTTCCATATTTTTGTCTAGATTTTAGAATTAAATGTAAACCAACTAGAAGTTTAAAAATAAAGCACTTCAAAAAAGAGAAATCAAACCTTAAATGTTATTTCATTTCACTTAGTAATGCACTGCTGTTTCAATCTATTTGGAACAATAAAAAGGACTCTTAACCATGCATTTTCAGTTATTTCCAGATTATTTGTAAATTTGTTATTTTAAAAAAGCAGAGGTTTAGGTAGGCTTAGTACAGCGTGACATCACAAAGTTTTGCTACTTGCGTTTTATAGTAATGAATGTATTATGCGTAATCTAAAAAAATAATTTCAGTTTCTAAAATGTTATAGTGCTTTCCTCATTGTCTTTCCATTATGAATACTGAAGTGAATGCATGAACTCAATTGTACTGATAGCAACAGCTCCGACAACTTTATTGAACTCCACTGATAAATATGACATTAGATTCCTTTGCCCTAGTTAGTGGCACAGGTTCCGTAAGTGTGAATGCGCTAGTAGAAAAAAAGGTAGGGCTTTTCTGAATTAATGCACAAAATATCCCTCTCACAGATGTGTACATAATGCTTACAACTCTGACAACCAGAGAAGAACATTGGTGGGAATACAGAAGGAAAGAAAGGGAAGCTCCTCAAACATTAGAGCCTTCGCTGATATGTGTTTGAGGTTCCAATCTGATATTTTGGAACATTTTCACTTTCTATTCCCTATTTTTTGTTTTGTTTTGCTTTGAATTAACTGTCATTATATCTCTACGCAAGAAGAATCACAAAACAAGATTTTGACTATTGGTAAAATGTAAGGTAACTGTGTAATCAGTGAACCCTTGCTTGATGCCTAAATGTGTAATTCCTGCTTCGAAGGAACAAAATTCCTCAAGAGCACTTCTTAACTTTGTGAAGAGCATTCCGCGGGAACCAATTGTCAGTTCAGCAGTAAAAGTGATCTACATGTGACATTAAAAGTTTGTTCAACCACAAAAAGAAAGGTCTTAAGCAGAGAATGTACGTAGCAACAGTTGCACTTCATATAAGAGGAGAAACAGGGAATATGGGATCAGAGGAACAAACCGGGTAGCAGAAATCAGTGACCAGGAAAAGCCAGGATGTCTGAAATTTTTTTAAATAATTAGATCGTAATCATGGCACATCTGAAGCAGGAATTTCTGCAGCGTTCAATCATTTGTAGGTTCAGATTTTCAGTGTTTTTCGGAAACTGTAGGATATTTTCAACCAGGAAAGAACAGTATATTAACAATTCAAGGACGTTGATGCCGGGACATTGTTGAAGTAGAACAGGGAAACACTTGAGAAAGATAGTTATCAATTGTTTCTTTGCTTGCAGACATTCAAAAGATCAGTTACTAGTGATGGAGAAAAACAATTTAAAATAAAAATCCAATGTAAAATATCCAGAATTAATAAGCAATGTGATATCACTAAAATGTTGGCGTTTCCAACCCATGGAATATTTAAATTCTATTTCAAACTTACATTGTGCAGTTTATAGTATACTGTAGAAGTGTTATCTGTGTTCTCTACTGTATTGTTTATTTTAACCTATCCTTTTATTTTTCTGTAACAGAGCCTGATAAGGTGTACAATTTGACGATCAGTAATATCACCACTAGCTCTCACTTTCTCTCAGCTGGACACCACCAAATGGCAACGTTGGAAGCTACAGAGTTGGCGTTACTGGATCCTGATGATGAATGTGACCACAACCGGCATTGCTAATCGCTGGACTAATACCGGAAGCATGTATACCACTCAGTTGGCTGGCCTTGGCTGAGGACAATATGACTGAAGGAGATGCAGTGGCAGTCACGGGATTCACAAGTGAGCACACCTATCATCTGCTACCTGTAGATATTTCAGTTGAATCTATAATGTCCAAAAACGGTGGTAATCTTCCAAATTAAACTTTTACAATTGGAACCACACAAATCAAAAGATTGGTTATTTGTCCTGCTTGTTTTCAGTGATATACAGTCCTTCGTTCCTGAACGACTATGACAAAAGATGCTGGAAATATGTGAATACTGATGAAAAATGGCTACAGTTGATGGAAAGATTTTCCATATTTTGTCTAATTTTAAGTAAATGTAAACCAACTAGAAGTTTAAAATAAGCACTTCAAAAATCAAACCTTAAATGTTATTTCATTTCACTTGGTAATGCACTGCTGTTTTCAATCTATTTGGAACAATAAAAGGACTCTTAACCATGCATTTTCAGTTATTTCCAAGATTATTTTGCCAATTTGTTATTTTAAGCAGGAGTTTAGTAGGCAAGCCTGGCGTCGACATCACAAAGTTTTACTTTAACACGTTTATAGTAATGAATGTATTATGCGTAATCTAAAAATCATTTCAGTTTTCTAAAATGTTATAGTGCTTCCTCATTGCCTTTTCCAGTATGAATACTGAAGTGAATGCATGAACTCAATTGTACTGATAACGCTTAGCTCCGACAACTTTATTGAACTCCACTGATAAATATGACATTGGAGTCCTTTGCCCTAGTTAATTGGCTTCAGGTTCGCTGAGTGAATGCGCTAGTAGAAAAAAGTGGGCTTTTCTGAATTAATGCACAAGTATCCCACTCTCACAGATGTATAATGCTTACAACTCTGACAACCAGAGAAGAACATTGGTGCAGAACCACAGAAGGAGAAAGAAAGAGGCTCACTCAAACATTAAGCGTAACCAAGCTGGTATGTGTTTGAGGTTGTTCTGATATTTTGGAACATTTTCACTTTTCTATTCCCTATTTTTGTTTTGTTTTGCTTTGAATTAACTGTCATTATATCTCTACCGCTGAAGATCACAAAACAAGATTTTGACTATTGGTAAAAGATATGAGGTAACTGTGTAATCAGTGAACCCTTGTGATGCCTAAATGTGTATTCCCATAAAAACTTCAGTGAAACGAAATTCCTCCAGAGCACTTCTTAACTTTGGCCGAGCATTTCTGCCAGGAATAGTATTAAGTTCCAGCAGTAAAAAGTGATCTACATGTGACATTAAAGTTTGTTCAACCACAAAAAGAAAGGTCTTAAGCAGAGGAAATATTACATGTAACAGTTACTCATATAAGAGGAGAAACAGAATATAGGATCAGAGGAACCATGGTGAAATCAGTGACTGGAAAAGACAGGATGTCTGAAATTTTTAAATAGTTAGATCGCGTTAATCGCGGCATCTGAAGTAGAGATTTTTACCAGCGTTCAATCATTTGGCAGGTTCCAGATTTTCAGTGTTTTTCAGAGAAGCTGTAGGATGATTTTCAACCAGGAAAGACAGTATATTGACGAGAACAATTCAAGGACGTTGATGCGGGACATTTTTGAAGTAGAGCATTGAAGCGAAAGAGATAGTTATCAATTGTTTCTTTACTTTACGGAGCATTCAAAGACCGATTTACTGGTGATGAAAAACAATTTAAAATAAAAATCAATTGTAAAATATCAGAATAATAAGCAATGTGATATCACTAAGAATGTTGACGTTTCCCACCATATTGTTTATTCTGTTTTTGAAACTTGTTATTGCGGTTTATTATACTGTAATTGGTAGTATCTGTGTTCTCACATTGTTTAACAATCCTTTCATTTTCCTGTGGCGAGCCTGATAAGATTGTACAATTTGACGATCAGTGGTAATACCACTGGCTCACTTTCTCTCAGCTGGACGCCGCAAATGGCAGCGTTGGAAGCTACAGAGTTGGCGTTACTGGATCCCACAGTGATGAATGTGACCACAACTTCGGCATTTACTAATCTAACTGGACTAATACCGGAAGGCATGTATACCCTCAGTTTGCAGCCTTGGCTGAGGGCAAATATGACTGGAGAAAGGAGATGCAGAGTGGCAGTCACGGGATTCACAAGAAGTGAGCACACCCATCATCTGCTACCTGTAGATATTTCAGTTGATCTATAATGTCCAAAAACGGTGAAATATTTCCCAATTAAAGCTTTTGGTGAACCACACAAATCAGGGTAAGTTTATTTGTCCCTGCTTGTTTTCAGTGATATACAGTCGCCGTTCTGAACGACTCTGACAGATCTTTGATATGGCGGAATACTGATGAAAACACGAGTTGATGGAAAGATTTTCCTTGCACAGATTTTAATTAAATGTAAACCAACTAGAAGTTTAAATAAGCACTTCAAAAAGAAATCAAACCTTAAATGTTATTTCATTTCACTTGGTAATGCACTGCTGTTTCAATCTATTTGGAACAATAAGGACTCTTAACCATGCATTTCAGTTATTTCCAGATTATTTGTAAATTTGTTATTTTTAAAAAGCAGAGTTTATTGAAGCAAGCCTGGCGTGACATCACAAAAGTTTTGCTTGCGTTTATAGTAATGAATGTATTATGCGTAATCTAAAAAATAATTTCAGTTTCTAAAATGTTATGAGTGCTTCCTCATTGCCACCTTTCCATTTGAATACTGAAGTGAATGCATAGACTTTCAATTGCAGTAGCAACAGCTCCGACAACTTTTATTGAACTCCACTGATAAATATGACATTAGATTCCCTTTGCCTAGTTAATTAGCTTCAGGTTCCGCTTAATTATCGCTGAGTAAGAAAAAGTGGGCTTTCTGAATTAATGCACAAGTATCCCTCTCACAGATGTATGAAAATACTTACAACTCTTGACAACCAGAGAGAACATTGGTGGGAATACAGAAGGGAAAGAAAGGGAAGCTCCTCAAACTATTGGGAAGCCTTAGCTGATATGTGTTTGAGGGTTCCAAATCTGATATTTTGGAACATTTTCACTTTCTATTCCTATTTTTGTTTTGTTTTGCTTTGAATTAACTGTCATTATATCTCTACGCACAGAGAGAATCACAAAACAAGATTTTGACTATTTGGCAAAAGATATGAAGGTAACTGTGTAATCAGTAGAAGACCCTTGTGATGCCCTAAATGTGTAATTTCTACCTGCTTCGAGTGAGAACAAAATTCACTCAAAGAGCACTTCTTAACTTTGACGAGCATTCCTGCCAGGAGCAGGTGTCAGTTCCAGCAGTAAAGTGATCTTACATGGCGACATTAAAAAGTTTGTTCAACCACAAAAAGAAAGGTCTTAAGCAGAGAATAGTACATATAACAGTTGCACTCCTTATAAGAGGAGAAACAGAATATAGGATCGGAAGGAACATGGGTGAAATCGGTGACTGGAAAAAGCCAGGATGTCTGAAATTTTTAAATAATTAGATGTCTGCGTTAATCATGGCATCTGAAGCAGGAGTACTATGGCGTTCAATCATTTGTGAGTTCCGGAATTTTTCGGTGTTTTCAGAGAAGCTGTGGGATGATTTTCAACCAGGAAAGACAGTATATTGGCTGAGAACAATTCAAGGGCGTTGATGCCGGGACATTGTTATTTGAAGTAGAAGCAGCGAGAAAACGCGAAGAATGATTATCAATTGTTTCTATTTTGCTTTGCAGACATTCAAGATCAGTTTACTAGTGATGGGAAAAAGCAATTTAAAATAAAAAATCAATGTAAAAAATATCAGAATTAATAAACAATGTGATATCCGCACTTCTAAAAATGTTGGCGTTTCCAACCCATGAATATTTAAATTCTATTTCAGAAACATTATTACAGTTTATAGTATACTGTAATTAGAAGTGTTATCTCTGTGTTCTCTACTGTATTATTTTATTTTAACTAACCTATCCTTTTATTTTTTTTCCTGTAACAGAGCCTGATAGACAGGTGACCGATCAGTAATATCTCCACTAGCTCACTTTCTCACCAGCTGGACACCACCAAATGGCAACGTTGGAAGCTACAGAGTTGACGTTACTGGTCCTGATGATGAATGTAGTACAACTTCGGCATTTAATCTAACTGGATATACCGGAAAGCATGTATACCCTCCAAATTTGTAGCCTTGGCTGAGGACAATATGACTGAAAAGGAGATACATTAGCAGTCACAGGATTCACAAGTGAAACGCACACCTATCATCTGCTACCTGTAGGTAATATTTCAGTTGAATCTATAATGTCCAAAAAGCGGTGGTAATCTTCCAAATTAAACTTTTACAATTGAACCACACAAATCAAGGTGATTTATTTGTCCTGCCCCTTGTTTTCAGTGATATACAGTCCTTACGTTCTGAGCATTCATGACAAGAATACCGGAAATATGTGAATACTGATGAAAAAATGGCTACAGTTGATGGAAGATTTTTCCATATTTTTGTCTAGATTTTTAAATTAAATGTAAAACCAATAGAAGTTTAAAATAAGCACTTCAAAAAGAAATCAAACCTTAAATGTTATTTCCATTTCACTTAGTAATGCACTGCTGTTTCAATCTATTTGGAACAATAAAAGGACTCTTAACCATGCATTTCAGTTATTTCCAGATTATTTGTAAATTTGTTATTTTAAAGAGGTTTAGTAGGCAAGCCTGGCGTGACATCACAAAAGTTTTGCTAGCGTTTATAGTAATGGTCTTATTGTGCGTAATCTAAAAAATCATTTCAGTTTCACAAATATTTATAGTGCTTCCTCATTGCCTTTCCATTATGAATACTGAAATTGAATGCATAGACTCAATTGTACTGATAGCAGCAGCTCGACAACTTTATTGAACTCCACTGATAAATATGACATTAGATTCCCTTTGCCTAGTTAATTTAGCTTCAGGGTTCGCTGGTGAATGCGGCTAGTAGAAAAAGTGGGGCTTTTCTGAGTTAATGCACCAAGTATCCCTCACGGATGTATAGTAGCACAACTCTGACAACCAGAAAAGAACATTAGTGGGAATACAGAAGGAAGAGCTCCTCAAAAACATTGGGAGCCTTACGCTGATATGTGTTTGAGGTTGCGTTCTGAATTTTGGAACATTTCACTTTCCTATTCCCTATTTTTGTTTTGTTTGCTTTGAATTAACTGTCGTATATCTCTACATACAGAAAAGAATCACAAAACAAGATTTGACTATTGGTAAAAAGTATGAAGAGGTAACTTTGTGTAATCCAAATTTGACCCCTTGGCGATACTAAGTAATGTAATTTCCTGCTTCAGTGAGAACGAAATTCCTCAAAACGCTTCTTAGCTTTGGCCGAGCATTCCTCCCAGGAATAGTGTCAGTTCAACGGTAAAAGTGATCTCGTGTGACATTAAAAGTTTGTTCAACCACAAAAGAAAGGTCTTAGCAGAACTGGCCACGTAGCAACAGTTACTCATATAGGGAAGGGAGAAGCAAGAATATGGGATCAAGGAGGGCCATGGGTGAAATCGGTGACTGGAAAAGCCAGGATGTCTGAAGAAATTTTTAAATAATTGAATGCGTTAATCATGGCACATCTGAAGCGAAGAATTTCTGGCGTTCAATCATTTGTAGGTTCAGATTTTTCAGTATTGTTTTTCAAGAAGCTGTAGGATGATTTTCAACCAGGAAGACAATGTTATATTGAGGCAAGAACAATTCAGAGGCGTTGATGCGGACATTGTTGAAGTAGAAGGCTTGAAGCTTGAAAGAAGATAGTTATCAATTGTTTCTTTGCAACTTTGCAGACATTCAAGATCAGTTTACTAGTGATGGAAAACCAATTTAAAATAAAAATCAATGTAAAAAATGTCAAAATTAATAAGCAATGTGATATCTAAAATGTTGACGTTCAACCCATGAATATTTAAATTCTATTTCAGAAACACATTGACAGTTTATAGTATACTGTAATTAGAAGTGTTATCTGTGTTCTCTACTGTATTGTTTATTTTTAACCTTATCCTTTTATTTTTTCCTGTAACAGAGCCTGATAAGGTTATTTTGCAATTTGACGATCAGTAATATCTCCACTAGCTCACTTTCTCTCAGCTGGACACCACCAAATATGCTTAGCGTTGGAAGCTACAGGGGTTGGCGTTACTGGATCCACAGTGATGAATGTGACCACAACCGGCATTTGCTAATCTAACTGGACTAATACCGGAAGCATGTATACCCTCCAAGTTGTGGCCTTGGCTGGGGATGAAAATATGACTGAAGGAGATGCAGTGGCAGTCCGCGGGATTCACAAGTGAGCACACTTTATCATCTGCTACCTGTAGATATTTCAGTTGAATCTATAATGTCCAAAAACGGTGGTAATCTTCCAAGTAAACTTTTTACAATTAAACCACAAATCAAAAGGTGGTTATTTGTCCTGCCCTTGTTTTCAGTGATATACAGTCCTTCGTTCTGAACACGACTATGACAAGATGTCACCGGAATATGGCCGGAATACCTGATGAAAAATGGCTACAGTTAGATGGGAGAGATTTTTCCATATTTTTGTCTAGATTTTAAAAATTAAATGTAAACCAACTAGAAGTTTAAAAATAAGCACTTCAAAAAGAAATCAAATAACTAAATGTTATTTCATTTCACTTAGTAATGCACTGCTGTTTCAATCTATTTGGAACAATAAAAGGACTCTTAACCATGCATTTCAGTTATTTCCAGATTATTTGTAAAAATTTGTTATTTTTAAAAAGCAGAGGTTTAGTAGCAAGCCTGGCGGTGACATCACAAAGAAGTTTGCTAACGTTTATAGTAATGAATGTATTGTATGCGTAATCTAAAAAATCATTTTCAGTTTCTAAAATATTTATAGTGCTTCCTCATTTGCCTTTCCATTATGAATACTGAAGTGAATGCATGAACTCAATTGTACTTTAATGTAACAGCTCCGACGAAAGCTTTATTGAACTCCACTGATAAAATATGACATTAGATTCCTTTGCTGGATTAATTAGCTTCAGGTTCGCTAATTGAATGCGTGAGTAGAGAAAAAATTAGGCTTTTCTGGTTAATGCACAAGTATCCCTCTCACGAATGTATGTGCTTACAACTCTGACAGCCAGAGAGAAAGAACATTGGTGGGAATACAGAAGGAAAGAAGGGGAAGCTCCTCAAACATTAGAGCCTTGACTGATATGTGTGTTTGAGGTTAGCGTTCTCAATTTTGGAACATTTCACTTTCTATTCCTATTTTTGTTTTTGTTTGCTTTTGGAATTAACTTTGTCAAGTATATCTCTACAGCACAGAAGAATCACAAAAGTAAGATTTTTGACTATTGGTAAAAAGATATGTAAATTGTAATCAGTGACCCCTTGTGATACCTAAATACGTGTAATTTCCTGCTTCAGTGAGAACAGGAAATTCCTCAAGAGCATACCTTGCTTTTGTGACATTCCTCCCAGGAATAGTGTCAGTTCAACAGTAAAAGTGATCTCATTTATGACATTAAAGTTTGTTCAACCACAAAAGAAAGGTCTTAAGCAGGGGCTATTACATGTAACAGTTGCACTCATTTATAAGAGGAGAAACGAGAATAGCAGGATCAGGAACCATGGAATTTGAAATCGAGTGACTGGAAAAGCAGGATGTCTGAAATTTTTAAAGCGGTAGATCGTTAATCATGCACATCTGAAGCATGAAATTTTCTGGCGTTCAATCATTTGTAGAGTTCAAGATTTTTCAGTGTTTTCAGAAGCTTCAGCGGATGATTTTCAACCAGGAAAGACAATTATATTGGCGGTACAATTTAAGAGACGTTGATGCCGGTTGTTGAAGTGAAACCGGAAAAGCATGAAAAGAGATAGTTATCAGGTGTTTTCTTTGCTTTACGGGGCATTCAAAGATCAGTTTACTAGTGATGGAGAAAACAATTTTAAAATAAAAAGTCCAATGTAAAATATCAGAGGTATAAGCAATGTGATATCACTAAAATGTTGGCGTTTCCAACCATGAATATTTAAATTCTTCAGAAACTTACGTTTACTTAATATATGTAATTAGAAGTGTTATCTGTGTTCTCTACTGTATTACATTTATTTTAACCTATCCTTTTATTTTTTCCTGTAACGAGCTGGTAGATTGTACAATTTGACGATCGGTAGCTATCTCCACTAGCTCACTTTCTCTCAGCTGGACACCACCAAATGGCAGCGTTGCCAGGCTTCACAGAGTTGGCGTTACTGGATCCCACAGTGATGAATGTGACCAACTTCGGCATTTGCTAATCTAGCTGGACTAATACCCGGAAGCATGTATACCCACTCAGGATTTGTGGCCTTGGCTGGGGACAATATGACTGAAGGATGCAGTGGCAGTCACGGGGATTCACAAGTGAGAGCACACCTATCATCTGCTACCTGTAGATATTTCGAGTTGATCTATAATGTCCAAAAAACGGTGGTAATCTTCCGTCGCTTTTTACAATTCAACCACACACAAATCAAAAGGTGGTTATTTGTCCTGCCCCTTGTTTTCAGTGATATACAGTCCTTACGTTCTGAAGCGACTATGACAAGATCGCGAATATGACGGAATACTGATGAAAAATGGCTACAGTTGATGAAAAGATTTTTCCATATTTTTGTCTAGATTTTAAGTAAATGTAAACCAACTAGAAGTTTAAAATAAGCACTTCAAAGAAATCAAACCTTAAATGTTATTTCATTTCACTTAGTAATGCACTGCTGTTTCAATCTATTTGGAACAATAAAAAGGACTCTTAACCATGCATTTTCAGTTATTTCCAGATTATTTTGTAAATTTGTTATTTTAAAAAAGCTTAGCAGAAGTTTAGTAAGAGCAAGCCTGGTGACATAACAAAGGATTTTGCTAACGTTTATAGTAATATGCTTATTGTACGTGATAAAAAATCATTTCAGTTTTCTAAAAATGTTATAAGGTAGCTTCCTCATTGCCTTTCCATTATGAATACTGAAGTGAATGCATAGACTCAATTGTACTGATAGCAACAGCTCCGACAACTGTGAACTCCATGATAAATATGACATTGAATTCCTTTTGCCCTAGTTAGTAGCTTCAGGGTTCATTAGTGAATGGCTAGTAGAAAAAATTAGGCTTTTCTGAATTAATGCACAAGTATCCCTCTCACAGATGTATAATGCTTTTAACTCTGACAACCAGAGAAGAACATTGGTGGGAATACAGAAGGAAAAGAAAGGGAAGCTCCTCAAACATTAGAGCCTTCGCTGATATGTGTTTGAGGTTCCAGTCTGATATTTTGGAACATTTTCACTTTCTATTCCCTATTTTTTGTTTTGTTTTGCTTTGAATTAACTGTCATTATATCTCTACCGACAGAAGAATCACAAAACAAGATTTTGACTATTGGTAAAAAGATATGAGGTAACTGTGTAATCAGTGAACCCTTGTGATGCCTAAATGTGTAATTTCCCTGCTTCAGTGAGAACGAAATTCCTCAAGAGCACTTCTTAACTTTGACGAGCATTCCTGCCAGGAATAGTGTCAGTTCCAGCAGTAAAAAGTGATCTACATGTGACATTAAAGTTTGTTCAACCACAAAAAGAAAGGTCTTAAGCAGAGAATATTACGTAACAGTTGCACTCTATATAAGAGGAGAAACAGAATATAGGATCAGAGGAACCATGGGTGAAATCAGTGACTGGAAAAAGCCAGGATGTCTGAAATTTTTTAAATAGTTAGATGCGTTAATCATGGCACATCTGAAGCTAGAATTTACGCGCTCAATCATTTGTAGGTTAGTATTTTCAGTGTTTTTCAGAGAAGCTGTAGGATGATTTTCAACCAGGAAAGACAGTATATTGACGAACAATTCAAGGACGTTGATGCCCGGGACATTTTGAAGTAGAACGGGAAACGCGAAGAGATAGTTATCAATTGTTTCTTTGCTTGCAGACATTCAAGATCAGTTTACTAGTGATGGAGAAAAACAATTTAAAAATAAAAATCCAGTGTAAAAAAATATCAGAATTAATAAGCAATGTGATATCACTAAAATGTTGACGTTTCCCACCCCATAATTATTTAAATTCTATTTCAGAAACTTACATTGTGCAGTTTATAGTATACTGTAATTAGAAGTGTTATCTGTGTTCTCTACTGTATTGTTTATTTTAACCTATCCTTTCATTTTTTTCCTGTAACAGAGCCTGATAAGGTGTTAATTTGACGATCAGTAATATCTCCACTAGCTCACTTTCTCTCAGCTGGACACCACCAAATGGCAACGTTGGAAGCTACAGAGTTGACGTTACTGGATCCACAGTGATGAATGTGACCACAACTCGCATTTGCTAATCTAACTGGACTAATACCGGAAGCATGTATACCCTCCAAGTTGTGGCCTTGGCTGAGGACAATATGACTGGAGGAGATGCAGTGGCAGTCACGGGATTCACAAGTGAGCACACCTATCATCTGCTACCTGTAGATATTTCAGTTGAATCTATAATGTCCAAAAAACGATGGTAATCTTCCCAGTCGCTTTTTACAATTGAACCACACAAATCAAAGATTGGTTATTTGTCCTGCCCCCTTGTTTTCAGTGATATACAGTCCTTCGCTCTGAACGACTATGACAAGATGCTGAATATGACTGAATACTGATGAAAAATGGCTACAGTTGATGGAAGATTTTTCCATATTTTGTCTAGATTTTAAATTAAATGTAAACCAACTAGAAGTTTAAAATAAGCACTTCAAAAAAGAAATCAAACCTTAAATGTTATTTCATTTCACTTAGTAATGCACTGCTGTTTCAATCTATTTGGAACAATAAAAAGGACTCTTAACCATGCATTTTCAGTTATTTCCAGATTATTTGTAAATTTGTTATTTTAAAAAAGCAGAGGTTTAGTAGGCAAGCCTGGCTGACATCACAAAGTTTTGCTAACGCTTATAGTAATGGTCTTATTGCGTAATCTAAAAAAATCATTTCAGTTTCTAAAATGTTATAGTGCTTCCTCATTGCCTTTCCATTATGAATACTGAAGTGAATGCATAGACTCAATTGTACTGATAGCAACAGCTCCGACAACTTTATTGAACTCCACTGATAAATATGACATTAGATTCCTTTGCCCTAGTTAATTAGCTTCAGGTTCCGCTAGTGAATCGCTAGTAGAAAAAAGTGGGCTTTTCTGAGTTAATGCACAAGTATCCCTCTCACAGATGTATAATGCTTACAACTCTGACAACCAGAGAAGAACATTGGTGGGAATACAGAAGGAAAGAAGGAAGCTCCTCAAACATTAGAGCCTTAGCTGATATGTGTTTGAGGTTCCGTTCTGATATTTTGGAACATTTTCACTTTCTATTCCTATTTTTGTTTTGTTTTGCTTTGAATTAACTGTCATTATATCTCTACCGCACAGAAGAATCACAAAACAAGATTTTGACTATTGGTAAAAAGATATGAGGTAACTGTGTAATCAGTGACCCCTTGTGATGCCTAAATGTGTAATTTCCCTGCTTCAGTGAGAACGAAATTCCTCAAGAGCACTTCTTAACTTTGACGAGCATTCCTCCCAGGAATAGTGTCAGTTCCAGCAGTAAAAGTGATCTACTATGACAATAAAGTTTGTTCAACCACAAAAAGAAAGGTCTTAAGCAGAGAATATTACATGTAACAGTTGCACTCATATAAGAGGAGAAACAGAATATAGGATCAGAGGAACCATGGGTGAAATCAGTGACTGGAAAAGCCAGGATGTCTGAAATTTTTAAATAATTAGATGCGTTAATCATGGCACATCTGAAGCTAGAATTTTACGCGTTCAATCAATTTTAGGTTCAGATTTTTCAGTGTTTTTCAGAGAAGCTGTAGGATGATTTTTCAACCAGGAAAGACAGTATATTGACGAGAACAATTCAAGGCGTTGATGCCGGGACATTGTTGAAGTAGAACGGGAAAGCGAAGAGATAGTTATCAATTGTTTCTTTGCTTCAGACATTCAAGATCAGTTTACTAGTGATGGAGAAAACAATTTAAAAATAAAAATCCAGTGTAAAAAATATCAGAATTAATAAGCAATGTATTTAAAAATTTGCTTTAACTCATAATTATTAAATTTTTTCATACTAACAGTTTTAGTTAGTGTAATCACATTTTTGTAGTTCTACCTATTTTATTCACTCATTTTTTACGTAAGACTGTCCTGAATTTAACACATATTTCCACAGTTTCCAAGCTGCCTACAATTGGAGCTACGAGTGACCACTGATCCCTGGTTACTGGACACAGAGCATTGAATAACTGGCCTTTCCTGGACCAGATAACTTACAATTCTGCTACAATAACTGGAATCGTGGCATCCGATTCCAAGTTGTGCCACCTTATTGCATGATATCGGATATGCAATGTGAAAAACGGGTTAAATTCCATCTATTTCAACTGACAATAATTAAAGTTGCATATTTGTCCAAGTATTTTCAAATTAAAGCTTTTAAATTGACAAAGAGTTAATTATTTTCAAATACATAACAGTTTTTCATTTCTATTAGATTTTAAATTAAACAAATGAATTTAAATTGTAATAAATTTTAACCAAGTTTATTAATTATTGTAAAGCACGAGTTTAAAAACTTAACAATAAAATCTTTAATGTCTCATTTCTCATTTGATTAATGATGTTTTCTAATTTGGAAATAGAACTAACATTATTAATCATTATTACTTAATTCTTTCCATTAATTATTAATCCTTTGCTAATATAGCAATCATTCGCTTATCTGATAACTAAATGCTTCCAATAATGCTTACAACTAAACCTAAAGATAGGAACAAAGAAGAATAGTCCACATAAGTCCTTGCGTTGTTTAGTTAGCTTCGATATTTGGATTTCACTTTTATCAATTTTTGTTTTTTTTGCTTGAATTAACTGTCATATAACTTTAAGAAAATCCAAAAAGGAATATTGGAAAAAAGTTACTTGTAATCAGTGTCACGTTATTAAGTTTTGAATTTCATAATCAATTCCTAGAACTTTTAATTTAACATTTCCCGAGATGTAGTTCCAGCATAAAAAGATTTACATTGAAAAATTTGTTCAACCTCAAAAGAAAGCGTAAGCAGAAATTAATACGTTCACATAAGGAGAAATCACAGAATATAGTGAGAAGGGTAAACAGATGAAAGCCAGGATGTCTGAAAATTTTTAAATAATTGATTTAATTGGTCACAAAAGGGATTTACGTCAAATTTAGGTTCAGATTTTCAGTTTAAGGAGAAGCTGTAGATGATTTTAACCAGAAGAGAAATATATGGAAAATCAGATAGTTAATGTAACTGTAATAGACGGTAAATCCTAAGAAATTATAATGTTCTATTGTACAGATTTCAAATATTCAGAGATGAGTAAGAGATTTTCAAAATAAAATCAGTTAAAAATGAATTAAAGCAGTGATACTAAATTTTTTCAACCGAAACAGTTATTGAGTATATTCAAATTCATTTGAATTCAGTTATTAATTGAATGGAATAGATTTTAATTGTTTTAACTACTTTAATTTTCCTGTACAAACGATAGTGACCAATTAACATAGTAAACTCCATGCTACATTCTCATGACCAAATGCACGTTAAGTACGGATTGCGTATGATCTATGTAAGACCTCTCGATTTAACAACTGGATAATTCGAATGTATACCCAATTGCCTGTGAGCATATCTCGAACACAATCAAGCTGGTTCAGGACCTATATCGAGATAAATTTATAATCAATGTTAAAAAGTATTACCCAACTTTTACAATTAACACAAATAAGATGGTTATTCCTGCTATGTTTTATGTCAGATCTTTGTTAATCATTGACAAGATCTGATTATGAATTATGTAAAAGGCTAACTTAAGAATTTTTAAATGTAATCAATTTTAAATAAGTAAAACTAACTCATAATAAATTCTCTCAAGAACAAACTTGAAAGTTATTATTTGAATTGAGTACTGTTTCACTATTTGATAGAAAGGATCTTAACTAATTTTAGTTTTCAATTATATGTAAATTTTACTTAAAATGAGGTTTGGAAATAGAATAAACGAAGTTTTGCTAATTATAGTAATGTCTTTTATTCTATCTAAAAAATATTCATATTAAAATTTAGTTTCCTATTCTTCCATATGAACAAATAAGATTAGCTAATTCGATCCCAGCTTTCTATATAATGACTTACTTCATAATAATTAGATTTCCTAATATTAATCATGATATGCTGCGAATATGAGAAAAGTTGGCATTTTTTAAGTTTAGACAATACCCTCCACAATGTTTAATTTAACAACCTGAAACAGAATAAATTCTGATACATGAATAGTAAGTCCCAAATTAATCTTGAAAAATGTTTTACATGCATTTAATTTGAACATTATTTATTCTAAATTTTTTCTTTAGATGAAACTGCATGAAATCAAACAGAGAGATCCTAAAAAATTTACTATGGAAAAAGTTAAGAATTTGTTTATAAATTTATAGTCCTAATGTTTCCTTTCATTAGAAACTGAAATTCTCAGATCATTTTACTTACGGAAATTTCTCAAAACAGTGTCATTCAGTAAAAATGATTACTGGTAATTAGCTTGGTAACCTAAAGTAAGGTTTAAAATGAGTTATACATGACATTAAGGAGAAAAGAATATGACCAGGAGAAACATAGTAAACATAAAGGAGACAGGATGTCTAAATTTTTTAAACTATGAAATTTAGTGCAATTTAGAATTTTGTAATCCTTTTTAGGTCAATTTTTATGTTTTTCAGAAACTGTGATATTTCACACGGAAAAATGAATAAAACATTGATATGGTAATTTGGAAAGAACGAGATTAGCAGATAATACTTTAGTAATTTTATTTGTCTCTTCAGAATTTACAATTCTAAAAGCAATTTAAGTAAAACTCAAAAAAGAATTCAAGACAAGTGATTCTAATGAAGTTCAACCGAATATTTAAATTCTTTTACGAACTTCATGTCAGTTTTAGTATAGGAATAAATATAATTGATCAAAATGATAATTAAAGTTTTTATCCTGAACAGAGCCTGCAAGTGAAATTTTAATTATCGCAATCAGGCACTTCCCTGACACCAAAATTCAGTATGAGTTTCAATTTTAGTTTTACCATTGAATTTTAACCAAAGCAATGTAATTTACTAGAATAATCCGGAGCATATCCGAATTTTGTATGGAGAAAGAAAGGAAGGTATCTGGCATGATTTCAATGATCCTACTATTATGTACTAAATTTCATTAAAATCAATGCAAACGAATAATCAACTAATTTACTTAAACACTCATATAGAATGATGTTTATCTGCCTTACAACTTATATACTAATCTGTTAAGATTTACAATTTAATTAAATACGGAATACTGTAAAACGCTACATTACAAGATTTTTTCAATTTGTAGTTTTAACAAATGTAAACAATAAAGTACTAATCGCTTAAAAAGAAACTCCAAACTTAATAGTTATTCATATAGAAATGGCAATTGATGAAATTTGAACAATAAAAGGACTTTAAATAATTTAATTACTCAATTATTTGAATCTATCTAAAAAATCGAGTTATGGTAACTAGCTGAATCACAAAGTTTCTAAGATAGTAAGGCTTTACTGAATTAAAATATTTTCAGATTTTAAATTTATTTCCAAATGCCGTTCTATGAAGTAATGATGAAGACTCAATTACTATTCAAAGCTCAAATTTATTGACTCATTTAAATATTACATTAGATCCTTTCAAAGTTAATTGACAGGTTCATATCGAATCTGAGAAAAAGTTTCGAGTTAATGGAAATCCCTTCAAATTTAATTGCATTAAATGAAACCAAGATTAAAAATTGGGGAATTCAAATCAAGGAATAGCTAAAAATTAGAGCTTTCTGATATTGTTTAAGTTTGCACAAAATGGAAATTTAAACTTCTATTCCTATATTTTTGTGAATTTATAGGAATAAGATAGCTTAAGCTGTGAATATCAAAAAGTTTGATATTGGTAAAAATTGAGTATGCGTAATAATGACTTTGTTTGAATAAGTGTATTTCCTTCCTTAGAGAGAATTCCAAACAAGTTTAACTTTATAGATTGAACCTAGGACAGACTTTAATTACATGAAAATAACTTGTTACTTAAGAATAAATTCTTAAGGACTAATTTGAATCATTAACAGAATTATCAGGATAAAAATATATCCAGAATAAGTGTCAACACTGAAAAAGGAAGCGAAATTTTAATAAAAGTGATAAAAGGCAACTGAATAAGGACTAGACGATTGATATTTAGGTTCAAGATTTTCAGATTTTCAAAATGTGTGATTTTTCAACATGGAATTGAACTATTTGACGAAATTCAAGGAGTTACGACATGTTTTAGAGCTGAATAGATATGTAAAGTAGTTACTTTTTAGACAAAATAGTTTCTAGTTATGAAAAGAAAAATAAGAATATAAAATTGTTAATTCCGTGATATCAAAATAGTTCCAATGAATATTTAAATTCTATTTCAGAAACTTACATTGTGCAGTTTATAATATACTGTAATTAGAAGTGTTATCTGTGTTCTCTACTGTATTGTTTATTTTAACCTATCCTTTTATTTTTTTCCTGTAACAGAGCCTGATAAGGTGTACAATTTGACGATCAGTAATATCTCCACTAGCTCACTTTCTCTCAGCTGGACACCACCAAATGGCAACGTTGAAGCTACAGAGTTGCGTTACTGGATCCACAGTGATGAATGTGACACAACTCGCATTTGCTAATCTAACTGGACTAATACCGGAAGCATGTATACCCTCCAAGTTGTGGCCTTGGCTGAGGACAATATGACTGAAGGAGATGCAGTGGCAGTCACGGGATTCACAAGTGAGCACACCTATCATCTGCTACCTGTAGATATTTCAGTTGAATCTATAATGTCCAAAAAACGGTGGTAATCTTCCAAGTCGCTTTTTACAATTCAACCACACAAATCAAAGATTGGTTATTTGTCCTGCCCCCTTGTTTTCAGTGATATACAGTCCTTCGTTCTGAACGACTATGACAAGATGCGAATATGACGGAATACTGATGAAAAATGGCTACAGTTGATGAAAGATTTTTCCATATTTTTGTCTAGATTTTAAATTAAATGTAAACCAACTAGAAGTTTAAAATAAGCACTTCAAAAAAGAAATCAAACCTTAAATGTTATTTCATTTCACTTAGTAATGCACTGCTGTTTCAATCTATTTGGAACAATAAAAGGACTCTAACCATGCATTTTCAGTTATTTCCAGATTATTTGTAAATTTGTTATTTTAAAAAAGCAGAGGTTTAGTAGGCAAGCCTGGCGTGACATAACAAAGTTTTGCTAACGTTTATAGTAATGGTCTTATTGTACGTAATCTAAAAAATCATTTCAGTTTCTAAAATGTTATAGTGCTTCCTCATTGCCTTTCCATTATGAATACTGAAGTGAATGCATAGACTCAATTGTACTGATAGCAACAGCTCCGACAACTTTATTGAACTCCACTGATAAATATGACATTAGATTCCCTTTGCCCTAGTTAATTAGCTTCAGGTTCCGCTAGTGAATCGCTAGTAGAAAAAAGTGGGCTTTTCTGAATTAATGCACAAGTATCCCTCTCACAGATGTATAATGCTTACAACTCTGACAACCAGAGAAGAACATTGGTGGGAATACAGAAGGAAAGAAAGGGAAGCTCCTCAAACATTAGCGCCTTCGCTGATATGTGTTTGAGGTTCCGTTCTGATATTTTGGAACATTTTCACTTTCTATTCCCTATTTTTTGTTTTGTTTTGCTTTGAATTAACTGTCATTATACAGTGGTGTGAAAAACTATTTGCCCCCTTTATGACTTCTTATTCTTTTGCATGTTTGTCACACAAAATGTTTCTGATACATCAAACACACATTTAACCATTAGTCAAATATAACACAAGTAAACACAAAATACAGGTTTTAAATGATGGTTTTTTATTATTTAGGGAGAAAAAAAAATCAAACCTACATGGCCCCGTGTGAAAAGTAATTGCCCCTGAACCTAATAACTGGTTGACCCAGCCTTAGCAACAATAACTTTGCAATCAAGCGTTTCGATAACTTTTGCAATGAGTCTTTTACAGCGCTCTGGAGGAATTTTGGCCCACTCATCTTTTGCAGAATTGTTGGAATTCAGCTTTATTTGAGGGTTTTCTAGCATGAACTGCCTTTTTAAGGTCACGCCATAGCATCTCAATTGGATTCAGGTCAGGACTTTGACTAGGCCACTCCAAAGTCTTCATTTTGTTTTTCTTCAGCCATTCAGAGGTGGATTTGCTGGTGTGTTTTGGGTCATTGTCCTGTTGCAGCACCCAAGATGCTTCAACAGGTTAGCGAACAGATGGTGGACATTCTCCTTCAAGATTTTTGGTAGACAGTAGAATTCATGGTACCATCTATCACTGTAAAGCCTTCAAGTCCTGAAGCAACAAAACAACCTAAGACCATCACACTACCACCACCATATTTTACTATTTGGTATGATGTTTCTTTTCTAAAATGCTGTGTTCCTTTTACGCCAGATATAACAGGACATTTGCCTTCAAAAGTTCAACTTTTTGTCTCATCAGTCCACTAGGTATTTTCCCAAAGAGTCTTGGCAATCATTGAGATGTTTCTTAGCAAAAGGATGTGAGCCCTAATGTTCTTTTTGCTTAACAGTGGTTTTCGCGATCTTGGAAATCTGCCATGCCTGCACGTTTTTGCCCAGTCTCTTTCTTATGGTGGAGTCATGAACACTGACCTTAATTGAGGCAAGTGAGGCCTGCAGTTCTTTGAAGGCGTTGTCCTGGGGTCTTTTGTGACCTCTCGGATGAGTCGTCTCTGCTCTTGCGGTAATTTAATTTTAGTGTGACCACTCCTGGGAAGGTTCACCACTGTTCCATGTTTTTGCCATTTTGTGGATAATGGCTCTCACTGTAGTTCTCTGGAGTCCCAAAGCTTTAGAAATGGCTTTATAACCTTTACCAGACTGAAGTGGATCTCAATTACTTCTGTTCTCATTTGTTCCTGAATTTCTTTGGATCTTGGCATGATGTCTAGCTTTTGAGGTGCTTTTGGTCTACTTCTCTGTGTCAGGCAGCTCCTATTTAAGTGGGTTCTTGATTGAAACAGATTGTGGCAGTAATCAGGCTGGGGGTGGCTCTGGAAATTGAACTCAGGTGTGATACACCACAGTTAGGTTATTTTTGGCAAGGTGCAATTACTTTTTCACACAGGGCCCATGTAGGTTTGGATTTTTCTCCTAAATAATAAAAACCATCATTTAAAAACTGCATTTTGTGTTTACTTGTGATATATTTGACTAATGGTTAAATGTGTTTGATGATCAGAAACATTTTGTGTAACAAACATGCAAAAGAATAAGAAATCAGGAAGGGGGCAAATAGTTTCACACCCTGTATCTCTACAAGAAGAATCACAAACAAGATTTTGACTATTGGTAAAGATATGAGGTAACTGTGTAATCAGTGAACCTTGTGATGCCTAAATGTGTATTTCCTGCTTCAGTGAGAACGAAATTCCTCAAGAGCACTTCTTAACTTTGACGAGCATTCCTGCCAGGAATAGTGTCAGTTCCCACAGTAAAAAGTGATCTACATGTGACATTAAAGTTTGTTCAACCACAAAAGAAAGGTCTTA
>NW_024385455.1:0-59598 GCF_016835505.1 Polypterus senegalus
TTTTACTCCTTTTACGTAATGCATAATCCAATTTTCAATTAACATTTACAACCATACGTTCCTGGTTTTGGGTGAATATAAAATTGTGAATATATATTTCTTATAAAATGATTTAATTTCTTATTCAAAAATGAAATTCCATATAAAGATGTCAAGTGACCAGTCAGCTGCCTGTCTACTCCATGACTGCCCTTCAGCAAAGTCAAATCCCCTCTGGGGATGGCATCAAACACTATCGTGTATTCTTTAGTGCACTGGAACGTGAAATGTTTTCAAAAACTTTTCCCGATAATAAAAAATCATTCTAAACTTAATTGTCTTACCAGTAAATATTTTTTGTCAAACTTTGTTTGAAAAAGATGGATTTATTTTTATATCTTATATGTCTTTATTCAAATAATACATAAATGTAGGAATATTGTGTTTACAGCGCTGTCAAGATATAAGTGCCTGTTTATGGAAATTCAATAACTTATCAAGTGTTCTTTTGAATCAAAATTGCATTTTAGTAAAATGTCAGGTCCACTTAGGTTCTCAAAAGCAAATTTAGAGATGATACCCCGCATACTGTTTGTATTTTTTAGAAAGCTTTTTTTATCTATTTAATGTATTAGAAACAGTGTTTGACATTTTAAAATATGAAACATTCAGTCCCTTTGGCCCTATTGTATTAGCAAATTTTTTCAGATAGTGATATTTTTTCGTAAATGAGTATAAAGAGAGTTTAGATTTTATTACAGATTGGTATGTCTCAAACTTGATATTCTGTATAAACTGACCATGATATACCCCCCACTTAAAAACCCCGACCTTAGGACAGGTCTCTGCTCAACCTTTTTTTTTTTTTTTTTTTTTTCCATAATGGGGTAAATTTAACTAGTTTTCTAACTGTCTTTACATATATCAATTCCCAAATATTTTGCTTTTTGTTTTACTGAAATGTCGTATAAGTGAATTCAATTTTACAATTTCTTTAATGAAATTTACATTTCCAATATTAAGGGTTATTCTTGCACAGATGAGAAAATATTCATTCTCTAAATTGCTTTTACAACCTCCTTTCATTTCTTAAAAAATTTGGTCATCCATGACAAATTTTAACTTCTCTCCCAAACAGATTGAAACTTTAAATGATATTAATATGAAGGGCCATTGTTTGCATTACCAATAAAACAAGGTGGGCAAAGTAGTCAGCCCTTTAATACCTCTTTTAATAAATATCAAATCTTTGGTGATGTTTCCATTACAGGGGTTTAAATGAACGGTGCAACCACTATATAAAGAATGGTAAGGCAAAAAGTAACACCTTAAAATAAACCTAACAATCATTGTCAAACACTATAAAATATAAAATAAATAACCTGTCCAATATACTTAAAAACCCTCAATTCTTTTGGTTAAAGCACTCTGTACACGCAATGTCGCATATTTGACTGCATTTCTTTAATTTCATTTTACCTTTAAGGATAACCTTAGACTAGAATTTGACACAGAGTCCATTAATAAGTTGTGAGTGATAAACCATTACTCAGAGTTCCAAATGAATTGTATGTTTTGATAAGGGGTGATTAAGTAGACAGTGTATGTAATTTGATACTACTGGATTACATATACACTCTCTCTGGGGTATTTCAGAATTTTCTATTGAAAAGAATTTACTCACCCGGCAAAAGGACACCCACCTGTCTTCTACTTGCGTGCAGCTCTCTTGATACTTTGTCGATCCGCGCTTCTTATTTTACAGCACAGGTCACCATCCGGTGTACCTCTTCTCGTCTTGCCGCTCACCTGTTAACGGCTCGTTGGACATGTGTTGCGCAGTGACACGTAGCTGGGGAACGGAAGATCCACCCCAGACAACTTTGTTATTTTTGAGGGCGGCAATACAATTAGCCCACAAGGCTCAATTACAATTTGTGTGTAAGCCTTGGGTTCGGATAAATATCGCTCATGTGTAGAAAACTCAAATTCTCTGATTTTAACCACAAATGCTTGAAAATAACGTTGGACTGTCATACCATCAGACACAGCGGATAGAAATTATAGAGGCAACGACAAAAATAAACATAAACGTTACACCGATAATATGAATTCCCTGGGAAGATAAACAACTAGTTTTGATTTATAATTTCGTTTCGTTATTAATCAGATGCGTTTAACTTGCTCTGCGCGAAACATCCTCACTATTACTTTGGTTCTGGTTTTCGTAACGTAATTATCAAATAAACTAACAATTATAACACGGCTTATCAGTGCGTCTGCCTATATTCTTGTCTAGTTGATGCTTATAACTATACTGCTCCAAAATTAAAAGACACTTTTAATCAAAATTACAACCCTCCAAGAGTCAAAATGGGAAACTTATGGGATATTAATCTGGTCAGTTAAGTGGTAGAGGGTTGTTAATCCAGTTTGCTTTGCTGTTAATTATTAATAAAATTAACATGGTACTACAGGGACAACAATAGATGACCCCAAAACAGAATGGTTGCAACAGGTGGAGCCACTATTTTCCCTCCTCATCTTTTTCCTGACTGTTTCTTCACTAGTTTTTACGGTTTATTCAGGTGTCACTTTCACACCTTTATAGCATTGCTTACAGAAGTGATACCTGGACCCTACAGAGGGATTTACACAGGTAGATCAACCTCAGGATGGCACGGCATCAATACATTATCCCATTACCCAGAAGGTTTGCTGTGTCTCCTGCACACAGTCTCAAGGGCATGGAGATTCTAGGGGAGACAAGCAGTTACTCTAGAGCTGGAGAGGGCCATAGAGAGGTCCATAACCCATCAACCAGGACAGTATCTGCTCCTTTAGACAAGGAGGAACAGGATGGAAACACTACCAGAGCCATACAAAATGACCTCAGCAGGCCCACTGTGTATGTCTCTGACCAAGCAACCAGAAGAAGACTTCATGAGGTGGCCAAGGACACTGTCCTCTAATGGGCCCTAGGCTCACTGCCCAACAGCATGCAGCTTCATTTAGCGTGTACATAGAATACCAGAATTAGCAGATGCACTGCTGTGCCTGTCTTTACAAGATGAGAGCAGGTTCACCCTGAAACATTGATAGAGTGAAAGGGTCTGGAAGCCATGGAGAACATTATGCTGCCTGTAACATCCCATTCAGCATGACAGTTTGGTGGGTGAGTTAGTGGTATCTGGGGAGGCATGTATCCATGGGAGATTACACAGACCACTACAAACGACAAGGCACCTTAACTGCTGCCATTTAGGTATCGGGATGAAATCCTTAGACATTGTCAGACCTATGCTGAATTTGGTGGCTCCTGGTGCATGACAATTCCTAACCTCAATATGGGTAGAGTACAGGCGGTTCCTGGAGGATGAAGGAATTGATACCATTGACTTAGCCACCACACTTTTCTGACTAAATCAATAGAACACCTCTGGGACATTATGTTTTGGTCCATCAGTACCCACTTGGGATGCACCTCAGACTGTCCAGGGCTCAGTGATGTCCTGGTCAGATCTGGGGAGGAGATCCCCTGTACCATCTGTCATCTCTCATTAGAAGCATGCACCGATGGTGTCCCGGGGCATGTCTAAGAACTGGGGGCCACTGGGGTGCTGCGTACAATTTTGGGATTTACTGCAGTAGAATTTTAGCAAAATGGACTAGCCGCCACCACAATTTTCCTCTGATTTTGGGGCGTCTTGGATTCCAGGGCTCTTAGGTTGATCATTTTCATTTCATCAAACGATGTGGCATCTTTCGTTCTAACATTGCAGTCTATATTAGTATAGATATCAGGAGGATTTCTTTTTCCCACATTGAGATCTGATGTATGTTTTTTTTCAAAAGTGTTTATTTAATTTTTGAGCAGTTTATATATACAGTATAAATTATTACTGTTTCTTTATATAAATAAATCTATGCAAAATGTATGTAATTTTCTCTATACGTCATTTTAATTTTCTATTTAAATAGTTTATATTCAGATATGTTGGCGGGCGAAAATAATTGAAGCCCCAGGCAGCGAACTCAAACTACTACGCCACACTGATGTTACATCAATAGAGGATGAATCCTGCACGCAAGAATGGAAGCTATCACATGTGATAGCGGGTGCCTTATATAAACACAGCATCCTGGCACAGTCACGTTCGACTTTCCAACTAAGGTACAGCAAAGGCAAACAGTCAACACTAAGGATAACAGGCAATATAAGACCAGAGAACCCGTCCGTCCTGGCGCTTGGTGCCAATGCTATGCATAAATGTCATTTCAACAACACCATATTTAGCATTTTGCTTGTATGTTTTTAAACATTTGTCAACGTTTGTCCTTAAATTAAGCAAAATGGGTGTAATCTAGGGTCCGTTAAAGGAATCAATTTGCAGTGCAACATGGGTCTGACACTGGAACTGGTGTAAAGTGCTCTCAAATGCTGACATTTGGGACATTGCGGTTAAGACTTGCACTTTTTAAACCCTACGAAGTCCTGAAGCCACTACGTGACGACGATCCGCTACCTATCCGACGTCATTAGAGATCGCTGGGTGTAACAAATGTAACCAGTAACTAAATGTATATTTAGAAGGGCATCATTATGTAGAATTTCCCCTTAGGATTAATAAATATATCCTATCTATCTATCGGTCGTAAATGTTGATATTTTGCCTTTTGAATAAGTAACTAGTTTGCAAAACTGAAAAAGTTCATTCGCGGGTTTGCGCAAAGCATACTTACTTTAGAACGGAATAAAAAGATATGTGACCGTACAAACTTCAGCCTTGTGTTCATTACAAGGTGAATTCACAGTAAATAGTAATAGTACCACCAACCAAGTCTTTTCACCGTGTGCGCAGCGCAGGAAAAATACGCAGTTCAAACGCAGATCCTCAACCCACTTCTCTGCACTCAAACAGCAGGGTGACTAGTTTTTCTCTATTTAAATAAGTTAAATGACTGGTTACTAACCAGAGTCAGGGCCGCTTTACCCGTCAGGGCCTACGCGGTTCTGAAATAATGCAAACCTCCAGCGGATGCGAACTCCATTAGAGGCAAGACCCAGCTCAGGAGAGGTATTTCCTAATAAAAACAATCAGAAGGGCCTTAGATAATGGTAGGCCTACATGTACATATGTGTATGCAAGTGGTAAAATATTTATTTGTTGGATCTAGTAGAACCGGTGATATGGGATATTCATATGTGATTTTATAGGATCTCTCTGAATAAGATCGAAACTTTTAGCTGAGATTCGTGACGTGAACATGTGTGAGGAGTTTGGGTGAAGACTACAAGTTTAGTTCCAATAATTACCATTGATGACAGACTAAGAAGATCCACTCGGTGGCACTGTAGGCGCGAGTGTAGGTATATGTGCCTCACGGTTAGAGACCAACATATTCCTTCGGTCCTCCCTGCATGGAGTTTGCATGTTCTCCCGGTAATGCGTGGTTTCCTCCCACGGTCCAACGTCATGCTGGGTTGGTTGGATTTAATTGATTCTAAATTGGCTCTGTAGTGTTTTGTGTGTCTGGTTGGCACTGCCGGATTAGTTTCCTGTGTTTGCTGGGATTGGCTCCAGCAGATTGTCAGTAGTATAGGAAGCGTCACTGTATACATCATCAGATTTTTGACAGGTGTATTGTGTCCCGCCCCCCTGGCATTTCCGGTACCACCTGGTTAATGGGCATTTTAGGTGCTCTGATCTCTGCCTGTGGGTGCTCTGTTTGACTTGACGCCCGGACCTTTGCCCAGTGCGTGCGCAAAGGAAAATGCGATGCGAGCTGATCTTTAATATGAAATGCTAAACTAGGGGCTGATCTGTCTTTACCTTACCCACCGCCATACAAAACCCTATACCTTTAGCAAAAACAAGGCATATTTCAGATACCAAAGTGTTTAAAACAACAAAGTTTTATTCAATGATTAAAATCTTAGAAGTGTCGCCAAAACAGCAAGTTCTATTGAGCAAAGATTCCAAACAGCAGCAAAATAGGAATCTGAATATTCACTTTGAGTTTACAAATTGTTTGCTATACATTCAAATTGTTTAAAGCATATGAATAAAGAAGCTGGAAACAGCCGTAAAATAATCACACAAACTTGGTATACATTTGCAATTCACTTGAAAAACAAATACAAGAAATATATACATATGAGTGCATGAAAGAAGGAATTCAAACCAGGTTCAAAACCCATCAATTGAGTCAGTAAAATACACCTAAAAATAAAATGTTTAAACCAGCACATACTTTATATATTTATATTTCACCAAGTATGCAAGCCTATTTTCTCTGTTTGGAGACAAGACTGACCATAGCTAGTCTTGGAGGAGGCTGAATCCAGTTTTGCGTAACCACTCAATGGGTATCTCTCCTACTCAAATTCAGCTATAATACTCAATCCATCCAGTCTTGGTAGCCACGAAAACAAGGGGGTGTACATTTTTAACAAAGCACACTTTACACAGGACACAAGTCTATCTCTCTTCCCCAACCCTTTGAGCATATTCAGCTAAGTCTATATGCAATAATTGGTTTAGTAGACAATATTACAAAATGTGTCCATCTAGTATGTATTTTTCTTGACATTTCCTCGTACATTTCCTACTAAATGTTTTAGAGCTAAACATAAGCCAGATGGCTAGGCGATAATTATGGTCACAATGAATCTTTTTTCTTAAGATGCCAATATAAGGAAAACCTTCAATGGAAGTTGCATTACAGCACGTCAACATGAGCAGGGACCTGGTTTCCTTGTTCGCTGCAGTCTTGGTTCCTCTGAAAACAGAAACAAAACACAAACAGTTACTTGACAGAAAGTATAACTCAAATGAATCTCTTGTTTAGCATGAATGTGATTTGCATACGGAGTTTCTGTAAATTATTATACTGCTTTTAAAAATATATAGTAATAATTTGTGAAGATTGTTACAAGTTCAAAGCTGCTGTCGAACCTTGGACTTTGTTTTGCATGGTCTTTTATAAGCCGAAGGTGTTTACTTCAACAAACTACTTAGACAATTGAAGATGGAGGAGGGAGGAGGAGGACTTTACTCTGTTTCACAATTCTTAATCACACAAGGCTTTAACCATATAAAACACCTTATGTGTATTAATCTTTAAATACTGATCTGTCGACAGATGCTGGAAACACTAAAGGAATTTATTTCTAAGTCAATTCTAAAATGAACAAGTGTGCCCATCCTGAAGTTTGGAACCAAACGGCATATGGCGAGACCCAGTGTATCTCTTACAGGTGCACACCGTAAGCTACAACAGACTTTACATGTGCTTCATTACAAAATCAATCCAGCTCTGTGACTGCGATGGCTGACAAGTGTTTGAGAAAATATACACAGGTCTTGAGACTTCGTAGCGAAGTTGAACAATCTTTTCACACTGTGCTCAAATCACGTCACGTATCATCCTCCTATGGGAAAAAAGAAAAGAAATGTCAAACAGCAAAAGCGTGTTGGAATGGATGGTGAACAATACGCACGGTAATACACAAACAAACGCGGCTGAGTTCAGAAACAGAACAGGTATTTCAACGATCAGTTAGCAATTACTTAAATGGAATTCCCAACAGAAGATGTCCTTTATTACTCGAAATTCAATGAGTAGGATATAAAATTTATCCTCACTTGTCAATGCTCTCAAAATAATGCTTGGAGCTGTGTAAAAGAATAGAACAGGTAAAGTTTCTCTGGGTTTTAGTTTGATCTTTAGACAAATTCGGAAGTTCCTAAAAGCTATAGACAGAATGAGCAAAATTTTACCATTGGTACAAAAACTTTACAGACAGAACAATATTGTACATTTTGTACATTTTGTCACGAACAACAGCGATGTAAAGGCCAACATGGTAAAATGATTCAATAGCACCTTAAAAATCAAAATGTGGAAATATTTTTACATATGCAATACTGCTTTCGGTATATAGATGTCCTGTCTAGACTTTCTGCACAAGAGATTACAACCACAGTTTTCCACACCACAGTTAAAACAAGACCTGTAGATGCGGCTCAGTACTCTAGGTGTTTGAAAACAATATAGTACAAACAAAGAAAATCTACTCAGTATGCGCTACAGAAATAGGTGATCATGTCCGAGTTCAAAATTAAAAAAGTGTATTCGAGAAGGCTATACAGTCATTTACAGATGAGATGTGTATCGCCGATGCGACTCTTTAAAATGGATCAAACCTGTCTAAACTAAAGATTACATAGTGATGAAATTAAAGGGAACTGTACAGAAAAATTCTAAAAATAAACCAATGCTAGCCAATTTTACGCATCCAGAAAATTCATTTCCTCACATTAGGTAGAAGCTCGGCAATATATAAAATGTCATCGCTTAGTTGAGACAAGAAATTTGCTAACAAGGCTTCCAGAGTAGAAAGACAAGGAGTTGAAACCAAGAAAAATGCTCTAAAGTCAGAAATGGATTTTATATAACACTACAGAGTAATTCCTTGGCGGAACTTTTCCAACCACGATAACCATTCATTGTAAGATTAAATAGAACTACCCAGTAACTGAGTGGCACAGATGGAACTGACTTACCCAAAATATTTCAATTCCATCACTAGGAAACTATTGTTCACACTAATGAATGGGAAACAAAGGAAGTATGGGCACGGGCCAGAGACAGGATGTACAAGAAGGTTTTAGAGAATCTAACCCACCCAAGAAAACTGTATTTTGTGGAAAACACCACATGCGTCCACATTACCTCAGCCACCTTTAAACCATACCCTTTATAAAGCCGTCAACAAGAAGTATACAAAATTCTTAAAACAATAACTTTATATGGCACAGGACACGGTTTGCATCTTTACCTCGCAGTCTTACCCAACCCCATCTGTTACTTGCCAATTACATAAGGAGAGAAAAAAGGATATCAAGGTGTCTGAAACAACCATAAGTTTATTGAAGCAAAATTCCAAACACCATTAACATAGTCCTTTATGGAGTTTACACACTGTGTGCTATACATTATCATTTTTTTAAATGTATGAATAAAACAGGGAGAAACAACAGGAAAATATCTACAAATTCCTTGAGCGTATATGATACTGGGTGACATCATAAATATTTTATGTTGGTATAATGCACTCAGACAATATTTTGTACTGTATGTTGCAAACTTCATTAGAAAGATTTCTTGAGCATTCTATACAAATTTGTCAAAAGAGACTTTGGGTAGAATACAGTATGTAACTGTAGGAAAATTATACAAACAAGCTTGTGTGAATAGGATCAGTAGCCATTTGAAAACAAAAAAATACAAAATTGTATACAAGTATGAGAACACAATCGAATTTAAAATGAGTCAAACCCATCAGTGAACCAATAATACTAAATAATAAAAGTGTTTGATGGCATATTTAATATATTTGTATTTCACCCAAATTATGAAGCCTATTTTCTCTGTTTTGGACAAGGCCGACAATACTAAATACTGGTCCTCACGAGTAAAAGCAGTTTGGCCATATAACTATCTTGGGTATCTCTCCCTGAAAACCGACACATAACATCATCCTTTCTCTTGACGGAATTTAGAAAACAGGGAGATTATACATTTTTAGCACAGCTACAGAACTGGGACCTGCGTCCCAGCCTTTCCTAGCCCGTTGAAGCATAAATAGCTAGGTCAATAAGCCCAAGAACGTTTTTAGACAGGCATAGATCCAAATTGCAATTTCTATAGTTTCTATACTTCTACCAACTAGTTTATCTTCTATAATGATGACGCGGTCTCTGCTTTGTTCTCTTTTGTTGCAAGTCCATGTTTTGCTGCTTTCTAAAAAAACAGATAATAAATTGCTCTCCTCAACGTGGACCAATATTGCCACGGGGACCAGCAGGCTTTCTGACTAGCCCAGCGACTGAATGCGCTGCGTCCAATGGAATCAGATGCCACGACGGACCAAGGGCCTCGACTATGCTGACCTGGAGAAGCTGGTTAGCACGCTTAGTTCGCGTACTAAAGTAAATTTGAACTCAACCAAACCAACCAGCTGGGTCAAAATATTAGCTGCAAACAAGCGTTGGTGTCTCCCTTTCTGACTTGGACGGCGGTGGACTCAGCCATTCTGCGGGTCTCATCATAAGGAGATGGCTACCGGGGCTTGGTTTTACCCAAGAAGAACTGTGAAAATACAAAAGGCAGGGAAAAAATACAACTTACCCAATTCTTGTGGAATGAATGGCAAGTTAAATATCTACAATACTTAAATATGCTTTATAGGCAGAAGGCTTTTACAACTATACCATTCAATCAAACTTGTTTAGAAAAGATTTTTTAAGATAACCCATAACTATATTTTAACAATCTTAAGCTATGCCTTGGCTGGAACCCTTTTCGTTTCGGGCGTATGCTGGGTATCGCCCAGAACTAGAACCGCCAGTGGGTAGGATGCAGATCTAATAAGCTGCAAAACTGACCATGGCGCGATGAAAAAAATGAACTGGTCGCCAGTAGAAACGGTGTAGCATATGAATTTAACAGTAACAGACAAAATCACATAATACAACATACAATGGTGACGCCTCAGGACATGCTCTAACTTGGAATATGCGTTTTTGGAACATTGAGGACCCAGGCAAAATGTTCAGGTCTTTTAAGTGTGTATATCCTCCTCCTCTATATCTATCCTCTATCTATCTATCTATATTATCATGATTAAAATATTAATCTGTGTTATTCCTAACATAGCCCCATAAACAATTGGTAAAAAAAAAAAATATAATCTCTTCTTTATATCATTCTTTATAAACACAATGATTTAACATTAATACACATACTTACAAAGTACGTGCAAAGACACACTAGGGCCTACAATGGTTTTGTAAATAAATAAAAATCCGGTAACGCGTTAATATTTCTCTCGTCTTGTGAATGTGTGTACACATTTAGTAGTCTTTTTATTCCTAGCAGATTAACTTGTACCTTTAAAAGAAGAAAATGCATTATTTTGGTGCATAGCACCCATTTATTAGGTAACTAGGATATGTTAGCAGGAAAAAAGAAGCAGCGTGCTCCTCTGTGTACCAACTACGTAGCATACCATAGAAACTATCACTTTCTCAATCAACAGATCAGGGTTCGCACCTGGACAGTAAGTATATGACATTGACTCTTAAAAGTGTATGTATGACCTTGCATTACGGTGTGTCATTCTTTTATAGGCCACTAAATGAAAGGAAGGGTAAAATGGAATTCTCTTGTTGTTATTCTTAATACGCGCAATTTAATTTACTGATAGGCCTAGAAGTTGGTGCGTCCATGCTGAGGCAGACGGTCTTATATAAATAAATAAATAAATAAATAAATAAAATAAATAAATGATAATACAAGCCAGTAACTGCATTAATGCTATATACTCTCTGGAATCATGATGGTACAGTACGCATTAGCCAATTTGACTTTTTGCTCACAACACACAATTAAACTTGTGCTTTTAATAGAATAAGAAAGAAGAAAGAAAATGAACCAGAGCCGCGGATGCGTATTTGTCGGTGGCGCACCCGTAGAGCTGTCACTTTCTACGCTTCTGGGATCTCTGCGGGTTCGCGTCGGGCAGACAACAAAAGGTAAAACATTGACTTTTCAAATGTGTATATGATTGCCTTATTTTGTATGTTTATTCTAGCCTTAGCCAAGTAATCTAAATTGGTCAAATGGAATCTAGCAGGAGTTTGGGGAAATATGAATAATGACTGGGCCTCACAAATGGAGCACAAGCTAGAAAAAGTGGATGGGCGTGTGTGATTGTTGGGGCCTTCTAGTGTGAGCTGGAGTGAACGGATGTATGTATTGGCCTGCCAGCCAGATAAGATTGTGTTTACCTTTGTTTTACTGTGCAAGGTGTGCGCTGGAGAAAAATATATTACTACAGTGATTTCTTTTGATGGGGCGGCACGGTGGCGCAGTGGTAGCAGCTAGGGGAGACCGGGGTTCGCTTTGGGTCCTCTCCCTGCGTGGAGTTTACATGTGTTCTCCCCGCGTCTGTACGGGTTTCCTATCAGGTACTCGGTTTTCCTCCCACAATCCAAGACATGCTGGTTGGGTGGATTGGCGATTCTAAATTGGCCTAGTGTGTGCTTGGGTATGGCCAGGTGTATTTTGTGTGTGTCCTGCCAGAGGTTGGCACCCTGCAGGATTGGATTTCCTGCTGCTTGTTGGCTGGATTGGCTCAACAGATCCCAATGACCTATATTCGGATTAAGCGGGTTGAAAATGGATAGATGCGGATGGATTTCAGGTTTATATCCTTAGAGTAGAGAAAACCAAAAGAACCTCACTTTTCAACGTGTACTTACTTACATTGTGAAAGATATGACCCTCTTAGCTATTTCAAACTCCTACCGAATTCTGACTGACCACTTAGGTGCCCGGCTATAATAGAAGACCAACATACAGTAATGCATGTCATGTATATACACGCATTTAGAAAAGATCAATGTTTTGCAATTTTATCTACTTGGACACAGGCAGAACCATGTGAAAGTGACATCTCTACGGAACTTACGGACAATACACATCCGTGGCTCTGGTTCTTTTTCTTTTCTTCTTCTTCTTATTCATTTTAAGAGCTTTAAGTTAGTCGTGCCTTGAGTTAAAAGTCAAATTACGCATTACACCATCATGACCTATATATACATAAATATTAACGCGTTACGGTTTTTATTTGACTATTTATTTATTTATTTATTTATTTATTTACAGACCGTCTGCCTCAGCGACTTACCAACTTCTGACCTATCATAAATTAAATTGCACTTATTAGTAAGAATAACAACAAGAGAATTCCATTTTACCTTTTCATTTGGGTCTGCTAAAAAAAGATAGCCACCCAATATTAAAGGTCATAATAACATACACTTTTAAGAGTCAATGTCATACTTTGTCCGAGTGCGAACCCCGATCTGCTGATTGCGAAGCGACAAATATACATGCGCCACGGGCTTATACACAGAACATGCTGCTTCTTTTTCCTTAACATATCTAGTTACCTAATGATAGATTGCTATGCACCAAATAATACATTTTCTTCTTTTAAAAAATTTCAAGTTAATCTCTTCCAGAATAAAGACTAATTAAACGTGTACACACATTCGCGAAGCTTATATACAAATATGCTGCGTTACAGATTTTATTTATTTACAAAACCATTGGCCCTAGCATTGTCTTACTACTTCTAGGCGTATTATCAGTTAAGTTGTGTTTATAAAAGAATGACAAGAAGAGCATTCCATTTTTTTTTTTCACCAATTGTTTATGGGGCTATGTTAGAATGCTGAATTAATAACTACAATCAACGACAATAGATATTAGATGGTGATAGTAGATAGATAGATAGATAGATACACTTAAGACCTGTCTTATTTTGCTCTCGTCCTGTCCTGCTCATATCTCACTAGGGTTAGAGCGGCTGTCTAGGTGCATCCGCCATTGCATGTACAGTATTATAAAGATTTTGTCTGTTGCTATTAAATTCACATATGCTAACACCGTTTTTGTTGACAGACCAGTTCACACATTTTCCAGTCGCCGCCAATGCCTTTTAGTATAGAGCTCTTATCTTCTGTTGTATCCTGATTGGCAGTTCTGAATTTGGGAAGCGCGCTGGATGCACTCAGCGCACGCCCAGACCAACGCCGTTACTTAATTCCGTTAGCTACAAGCAACATGCAGCATGTGTTTGTTGATTAGTTAAAGTATGTAGCGGGTTATCTTGAAAATCTTTTTCTTAAAACGATTTTGATTATTTAACTGATTTACTTAAAAGCCTGTACAAAAGCATATTTAAGTACAGATATTTGGACCCAAAGGCGGGCTCCTCCAATAATAAGAATTAGGTAAGTTGTATTTTTCTCGCCTTTTATTTTCTGTCTCTCACTTTAAATTAAATAAGCCCCAGTATGCATCTCCTTATGACAGAGACCTATGGTCGGCTGAGTCCACCGCTGTCCAAATTGAAGGAGACACCAACGCTTGTTTTGCAGCTAACATTCTTTTGACCAGCTGAAGTCGGTTTGGCTGAGTCCACCACTTTTGCAGGGTTTTAACTGGCTATGCTAACCAGTCCTTGTGGCTTGGACGGTCCGGGTGTCCTCGCTGGTCAAATGCGGCATCAGATCGCCCCGCCGATCTGGCTTATATTGTGTCGCTTGGCCAGTCGAGCGTTCTGGCTGGTCCCTCGTGGCATTGGAGCTTTGGTCCAACTCAGCAGGACACACCATTATCTATTTTCTTTTACTGAGAAAACCTGAAACATGGATTCTGGCAACAAAACATACCGCTAAAGCAGAACCGGTGTCATCATTATGAAGATAGCAGTCGGTGAGACATGAACCAGAGAAAGAATCATGGTAATTTGGATCTATGCCTATAAAAACGTTCTTGGGCTTATTGACCTAGCTTATTTATGCCTAGCGGGCTAGAAGGCTAGAACTTGTGTCCCTGCGTGCAATGCTTTTATGCCTTTAAAATGTATAATCTCCCCTGTTTTCTGCCAAATCTGTCAAGAGAAAGGTGGATGATGTTATATCAGTTTTTGAGCAGGAGAGATACCGGTGATGTGTACCCATACACAACTACTTTAACCTGTGAGGACCAGCATTTTAAATGGTCAACTCTATTTAATGAAAATAGGCTTGCATAATTTGGTGAAATACAAATATATATTATTAAACATGTGCAACAAAAGCCTTTTATTTAGAGGGTATTATTGGTTCACGCAGTAGGTTTTGGACCTGGTTTACCAGTCAGTTATGATTTCTCATACTTATACAATTCTTGTATTTTGTTTTTGCTTTTCAAGTAGACACTGATCTCATTCCACAAGCTTGTTTGTATAATTTTCCTAAGCAGTGCATACTACAATTTACCCCAAAGTCTCTTTGACAAATTTAGACAGAATGCTCAAGAAATCTGTGAAGTTTGCAACATACAGTACAAAACATTATTGTCTGAGTGCATTACGCAACATAAACATTTATATTACCCATCATATACTGTAATGTATCAGTGGATATTTTCTGCTGTTTCTCCTGCTTTTATTCATACTAAAAAATAAGTAAATACTGCACAAAGCACACAATCTTATAACTCCCCAAACAAAACTACAATATTTAAATTCTTTGATTTGCTAATAAACTTATTTGTTTTCGACGCAGTATCTTTTTTCTCTCTTTGTATGTATCTTATTGCGAATGGGTTGGTAAGATCATGAGGTAAGGACCCAAACTGTGTGTCCTTGAAATATACAATAGGATTATTGTTTTAAGACCCTTTGGTATTTTACTTTATATTTGCTTTATAAGGGTATGGTTTGGAAGGTGCTTGGCTGAGGTAATGGGATACTTATGAGTGTGTTTGGGCTGCACTACCAGTTTCCTTGGGTGTGCTTAATAGATTCTCTCTCTCGACCTTCTTGCCACTCCTATCTCTGGGTCCTGTCTTCATGCTCTCTTGTTTCCTCATTCATTAGTTAAGAATTGTTGCTTCCTGGGTGATGGAGTTGAACATTTTTGGGTAAGTCAGTTCACCAGTGCAAAAGCTGATTACTGGAGCGTTCTATTAATCTAGCTACCTGAATGGATTATGTGCTGTCGTGTTTGGGGAGGAAAAGTTCTGGCAGATGAATTACTCAGCAGTGTTATATAAAATCCATTTTGACTTTAGACATTTTTTCTTAGTTTCTCAGCTCCTTGTCTTTCTTACAAAGCCTTATTTAACTGTTAAAATTTCTTACATCTCAACAAACCATTTTACAACACATGCTTGTTCTACCCGCGCTTGTGAGGAGTTGGCGAATTTTCTGGATCACGAATTTCAGCCATATCAGGGTTTATTACATAACTCTTCACATAAGAATGTCCCTTTGAATTTCATCACCTGCGTAATCTTAGTTTATAGACAGGTTTGATCCATTTCAAAAAGTCGTGATGTCAATATCATCTGTAAATGACTGCATAGCCTTCTCAGATACACTTTTTAATTTTGAAATTTCCGGACACTTGATCATGCCTATTTTCAAAGTGCCGCGGGTAGATTTTCTTTGTATAGCCTACCGCCAGACTGTTTTCCAAGCATCAGAGCATTTCAGTCACATCTCTGGGTCTTGTTTTAATCGTGTGTTTAGCTTGGTTGTAACTTGCAGAAAGTCTATTGGGACATCTATATACCGAAGTATTAGCGCATGTAAAAATCTTCCACATTTGATTTTTAGGTGCTATTGAATCATTTTACTATACTGGCCTTTACGCCAGCTGTTGACAAAATGTACAAATGTACAGTATTGTTCTGTCTTAAGTTTTGTACCAGTATTTATATAAAATTTTGCCTTAGCCTGTCTAGCTTTTTTGTTAGGAGCTCGACCCTGTCTAAAGATCAAACTAAAGAGCCAGAAACTTCTTTACCTGTCTTGGCCTTTTACTTACACATTTAAGCATATTTTGACATTAGTCCTAAGTGAGGATACATTTTATATCCATCATTGAATTCCCAGTGTAAGACATCTCTACTAAATCTACACCACTGCTAATTGATCGTTGAGCTCAATTGTTCTGTTTCCTCTCTTGAACCTCAGCCGTGCTTGTTTGTACTGTAGGGTGTATTTATTCCTCCTCCATTCAACCGTTTTTTTTTATACATTTCTTTCTTTCCATAGGTGATGATGGCTGGTGACGTATTTTAGGCACAATTGTAGAAGATTAATTTCAACTTACAAGGCTGAAGTCCTCAAGACCTGTATGTGCTACTATAAACACTTGTCAATACCATGATCTGAGGTGGATTGATTTTTAATAATAGAGCAATTATATACAAGTCTGTGTAGCTTATTGGGTAGCACCTGTGTAAAGAGAGATGTATTAGCAGGGTCACTTGCGTTTGGGTTCAGTCTCAGGATGCAGGCACACCTTGTCTTTACATAAAGAATCTCAGTCTTGGGAAATGCACCTTGTATTTCCAGCATCTATCTAATTAGATCAGTATTTAAAAGATTAATACACACATGGTGTTTTATATGGATTTAAGCCTTGTGTGGATTAAATTGTAGAACAGGTAAGTTCATTCTCTGCTTTATCTGCAGAAGCAGTTTGTTGCTAGGCAAACACTCGCTTATACAAAAGAATAATACAACAAAAGTCCAAAAGGTTCAGGACATAGCAGCTTTTGAACTTGTGTGTCTAATCCATTACTATTATTTTTTAAGCAACATTAATTTACAGAAATAAACCATTACGTATCCATGCTGACAAGATCATTTTGAGTTATGGCCTTTTCTATACCATTTAACTGTTTGTGTTTTTGTTTCTATTTTCTGGAAGGAACCAAGACTGGCAGCTAGAACAAAGGAAAACCAGATTCCCTGCGTGGCCAATACAACGAGTTTCATATTATATATTATATAAGAAAAAAGATTCATTTGTGACCATAGTGAATTAACTCAATGAGTCATCGACTTATATGTTTAGCTCAGAACATTTAATTACGGAAAAATGTAGATGTCAGAGAAAAATACATACCAGATGGTTACATTTTGTAATATTTGGTTTCTATCAACCAATTGTACATGAACTGCTTTTATGCTCAAGGGGCTAGAAGAGATAGACTTGTATGTCCTACTTAATAACTGCTTTATTTAAAATACGCAATCTCCCATGACATTAAAATTATCAAGATTGATGTGTGGATGATAATGCTATAGCTGTGGAATTTGAGCAGGGAGATACCCACAGTACATACGCAAACTGGATTCAGCCTGTGAAGACCAGCTTTATATGCAGACAAGCTCTATTTCCAAACAGAGAAAATAGACTTGCATAATTTTGTGAAATATGATATATAAGTATGTGCTGGTTTAAACATTTTTTATTTTAGATTGTATTCTGGAAACTCACTTTGATGGGTTTAGACCTGGTTTGAATTTTCATTTGCGTACTCATATGTATATATTTCTTGTATTTTACTATTTCTTTTCAAATTGAATTGCAAATCATATACATTCGGCACAATAACAGTTATTTTACAGTATTTCTCCATATTTTTATTCATACTTTAAACAATTTTAATATATACAATTTATAACTCAAGGTAGAGATATGAATCTTATTTTACTATCTTGGAATTTTGCTTCAATAGAACTTTATTGTTTTAAGACACTTTAGCATCTTTTTTTTTTGAATCATTGAATAAAACTTGTTGTTTAAAACACTTTGGTATCTGAAATATGCCTTTGCAAGGGCATAGGGTTTTACATATGGTGAGCAAAGGTAGAATGATCAGCTAGTTTAGCATCAGGGCTAAGATGCGGCGACCATTTCCCTTATATGCGACTGACAAAGGTCCGATGCCGGTCAAACCAGAGCACTGACAGCAGGCAGAGATCAGAGCAGAATGCCCATTAACCAAGGTGGAACGAATCAGAGTAGGGACATACACCTGTCAAAATCCTGATGATGTATAATGGTGGCCTTCTGCTACTCGGGGTCTACTGGGGTAATCCCAGCAAACGGGAACCAATCCAGGCAGGGTGCCAACTACTGCTGGATACAAACACTAGAGCCAATTTATGAATCACCAATCCAGCTAACCTGCATGGCGTTGGACTGTAGGAGAAACCAACATGAACAGGGAGAAACATGCAACTCATGCAGGGAGGACCGGGGAGGTCTCCTAACTGTGAGGCAGCAGCGATACCACTTTCATACAGTGCAGCCTGAGTGGATCTCTTAGTCTTATTAGCAATGGTAATTTATTAGCAAATTGCCAGTCTTCACCTAAATCCCTAATAAATAAATTGTCCATACATATTAACTTTTAAAAGTTTGATTCATTAGAATCCACCAAATCAGAAATATCCTATATCTTATGCCTACTAGATCCAGACAAAATAAATATTTACCCTCTGCATACACAAAGCGTACGTAGGCCTGGTTAATCTAAGGCCTTTTCGGACGTTTAGTAGAACACCTTCCTACAGGCTAAGGAGATTCTTACCCCGTTACCCCATCCAGAGGCTTGCACATTTCAAGTTGCAGCCAGACCCCAGACAGGTAAAAGCAGCCCTGACTCCAGTTGTGCAATTATTTAAATAGAAACTAGTCACCCTGCTGTTTTAGTGTACAGAGGTGGAGTTGGAGAGGGATCTGCGTTGAACTGCGTAGTATTTTCCATTACAGGTACATTTGCGAACTTGTTGGTGGTATTGTACTATTTATACAGAATCTACCTTATAATGAACTGTGAGCTGGGGAAGTTTATGGTACGTATTCCAGCCATCTTTAGCTTCATCCAAGCTACATGCTTGCGATGCAACCCGCGAATGAACTTTTTCACGTTTACAAACTAGTTACTTATTCAAAAGGCAAAATATTTAACATTTACGACTGATAGATAGATGGAAGTAGATGAATATATTTAGTAATCAGGGGAAATTCACATAGTGCCTTCTAACATAACATTTAGTTACTACTGGTTACATTTATTTACACCCAGCGATCTAGCGGCCCTTAGACAGGTGAAGTGACTTGCTCATGGTCACAGTGTCAGGACTTTAGACCCACAAAACATAGGGTTTTAAGGTGCAAAGTCACCATACAATGTCCCAATGTCATATTGCAGAGCACTTTACACAGTCTAGTGTCGGAATACACATTTTCTCATTCGATTCTAATCAGACCCTAAATTACCATTTGTAATTTATGCTGGTGACAAACGTTGTGAATAAATGTTTAAAACATACCTGTAAATGCTAAAATATGGTGTTACAGAAAAATGACATTTATACGCCTTGTGGCGCTGCAAGCGCCACCAGGACGGTTGGGTTCTCTGGTCTTTACATGGCTCGATTATCCTTAAAAGGACTGCTTACCTCTTACTGTACTAGTTGGAAAATGAACTTATTGACTATTACCATGATACTGTGTTTACGGCGCACCTGCTACTGATGATGTAAGTACTGGCTCGGTCTTTATGTGATTCCTCCCTGGCTGATATAACACATCAGTGGCGTAGCTCGAGTTCCGTGCCGCTCAGGGCTTCAATTTGCCGCCCGCCAACGCCTCAGATATGTTAAACTATTTAAATAGAAATTAAAGTAGCGTATAGAGAAAAAGTAAGATACATTTTGCGCCAGATTTATTCTATATATAAAAGAAACAGCAATAATTTATACTGTATATATAAACTGCTCAAAAAAAATTAAAATAAACACTTTGAAAACACATCAGTCTCAATGGAAAGAGAAATCCTCCTGGATATCATACTAATAGACTAGGTAATGTGTTAGGGAACGAAAGGATGCCACGCCGATTTGATGGAAATGAAAATGATCAACCACAGAGCCCTGGAATTCAGAAAATCAGGTAGAAAATTATGTGGCAGGCCCCTGGTCCATTTTGCCAAAATTTATTGCAGCAACTCAAAATTTATACGCTTGGCCCGCCTGCTGTGCTGGCACATGTTCATACATGCCACAATGACATACGTACTTCTCAGGAATGACAGATGGTGTGTGGGATCTCCTCTTGAATCTGGACCATGGGACATCCACTGGCTCCTGGACGGTAGAAGAGATTGCATCTAAGGGGCGATGGATGGATATTAAAACCATAAATATCTAGAAATTATTTCTTCGTTCAGTCAGGAAAGTGTAGGCAGCCCAGTCGGCAAATCAATTCAACTTCATCCTCAGAGACACCTGCATACTCTCACACATGAAGGCCAGGGAATTTGCTCCATGCAAGACCTGTATAGCACGGAGTCTGACAATGGGTCCAAGAGTTTCATCCTGATACCTAATGGCAGCCAAGGTGCTGTCAAACCTGAAGGTCTGTATGACCCTCATGGATGTACCTCCCAGACGATCCTTACCCACCAAGCTACTCACTGGAGTGTGTTGAGCGGCATAAATGTTTCTCACCAACTTCTCGAGACCCTTTCGCTTCCGCCCTCACGTACGCCAGGTGAACCACCTTTCTCATCTATGCAAAAAGCAGGCACCAATTCGTGCTATCTACCATTCTGACCTGTTCGCAGCGGAATGCAATCAGAGCTTCCACATGCTGCTGGGCGGTAGGCTCGATTATTAGAGGACCTTACGGTTGCCAAATTACTATCTTTCTAGTTGCCAGACCAGAACATTAGCACCAGTGGCCTGCTGGAGATTTTGTACCCAATCAGCAGTGCCTCATGCCTTCTCTTGCCCAAGGCAGATACACAGATCCTGCTGATGGAGTTATGGACCTTCTGGCCCTCTCAGCTCTCCCCTAGAGTAACTTCGCATCTCCTCGAATCTCTCATGCCTTGAGACTGTGCAGGCACATGGAAACCTTCTGCTTAATGATAAAACAGTGATGCTTACCATCTGGAAGTTGGATACCTGTGCAACCTCTGTATAGGGTGAGTATCGCCTCGTGCTACCGGTATTGACACTGACTATGTCAAATACCAAACTAAACTGAAGAAACGAATGAAAGATAGGAAAAATGGTAAACTCTGTAAACCATTCTATTTTGAGGGTCATCGTATTGCCTCTGGTATCTGGTATTTAATTTCAATTAACACAGCAACTGAAACTGATTAACAACCCCCTCTACTGCCAGCAACCAAATTAATATCCCATAAGTTCATTAACTTTATATACTCTGATTAAAAGTGTTCTTTAATTTCCTGTTTGAAGTATGGTTCTTTAAACTATAACTTAAACAAGAATATATGTATGGAGCACTGATAAGCCGTGTTCTAATTGTTAGTTTTAATACTATTCACTACAAAAACAGAATAGTAATGGTGAGGATGTTTTCCTGCAAATAAGAACGCATTCAAGTTAATAACAAGCAATTATAAATACCATTAGTTGTTTATCTTCCATAAGAATTGTGTCAGGGTGTAACGTTTATGTTTATTATTTTTATGGGTACCTCATACCTTTTCATCTGCTGTGTCAGTGCAGAGGACAGTGAACGTTATTTTCAAGCATTTGTGGTTGAAAATCAGAAATTTGATTTTTCATACACTTGGGTGATATTTATCGAACCACTACTGCTTACCACAAATTGCTTACACAGGCTTCTTAGCCCAATATATATTGCCGCCGGGCGTTCCCCTCTTCCCCTCCTACGTAACATATCAACGCCGTTAAATGACCGGCCCCTTTACTGAAGGCACATCGGATGGTGACTCATTATTTTATTAATCTGAAGCCTGGATGGACGAGAATATCATCAGAGTTGCAGTCCATTTTTCAAACCAGAGTGACAGGTGGTGTCGCCTTTTGCCCAGTGAGTACTTTCAAGAAAATTTAGAATAATTTGAGAGTGCATATGTAATCAATAACATCAACAGGAATGCACTGTCACTTAATCCTTGCCTCTGAAACATGCAATTCATTTTGGAAGTTTGGAGTAATGGTTTATCACTCACAACTTATTAATGGACTTGTGTCAGGGTGAATCTAAGGTTATCTCTCTGAAGGTAAATGCAGAGTAAAGTACAGTCAAATGTGCAGCTATTTTTAACTGAAATTTCGAAGGGGTTTTTAGTTGGATGACGGTGTTTTTGTATTTTTACATTTTACAAACTGACTTGATACGATTGAAACAAGTTTATTTTAAGGTGTTACTTTTTGGTTTGGCCTTCTTTATATGAGTAGTTTTTGAAATCGTTCGGCTAAGACTCTGTAATGGAACATCTTAGTTTGATATTTATTAAAAGAGGTATTAGGGCTTAAGGCTGGCTACTTTTACTTATATCTATTTTATTAGTAATACAACATTCTTATATATATTTTCAAGTTTCAGTAATCTGTTTTGGGAGAAGTTAAAATTTGTCAGCGGACAATTACCACAATTTTTTAAGAAATGAACAGGAGGTTGTAAAAGTAATTTTAGAGATGAAATATCTTCATCTATAAGACCGACACTTAATATTGGAAAATGTGAAATTTTGCCATTACAAAATTACAAAAATTAATTCTTATACAGCAACAATAGTAAAACAGAAAGCAAATATTTAGGAATTGATATATAAGTTCTGTAACTTAGTTAAATTTTGCTCCCATTATGGAAAAACATAAAAAAAAGTTTGAGCAGAGACCCTGTCCCTTAGGTGTGTGTTTCTTAATGGGGTATATCATAGATCAGTTGTAGCAATATCGTTGGGGAGACATACAATCATAAGTAATCTGGATAAACTTCTTTATACTCATTTATCTAGAAAAACAAATATCACTATCTGAAAAATTACACCTAATACAACAGGGTTAAAAGTGGACTAGATGTTTCATATTTTAAGTAATAGACATATTTCGCATTGGAAATATAGATAAAACTTTCTAAAAATACAAACGGTATGCGGAGTATCATCTCTAAATTTTACTTTTTGGGAACCTGGAATTGGACCTGACATTTTACTAATGCAATTTTGATTCTAAAAAGAACACTTGATAAGTTATTGAATTTCCACCGCAAAACAGGCACTTATATCTTTGGACCCAGCGGCCTGTAAACCTATCCCCCACATTTTATGTAGTATTTGGAATAACAGACATATAAGATATAAAAATAAATCCATCTTTTTCAAAACAAAGTTTGACAATAATAATATACTGGTAGAGACAATTGAAGTAGTTTGGGGCTGTGGATTTTTTTATTATCTTGTGAGAGTTTTTGAAACATTTCGCATTCCAGCTGCACTAAAGAATACGATGGTGTTGTGCACCATCCCCAGAGGTTGACTTTGCTGAAGGACAGTCATGGGTAGAAGACAGCTGACTGGTCCACTTGACATCTAATATATTATGAGGTTTCATTTTTGAATAAGAAATCACAATCATTTATAAGAAATATATATTCAATAATTTTATATTCTACCTGCAAAAACCTATTGGAACAGTATAGGTTGTAAATATTAATTGCTTAAAAATGATAGGATGACATCTAATTATATATTATCAATACCAATAAAATTAAGTGCCATAAAAAAACATTTACCCTGTTAACAAATATTAGCCTCTCCAGACTCAAATTCAGCCAGATGAAATTTAGCATATTTTGTAATATACAAAACAAAACTATAATGTATTTTTTTTTTTCAATTTATTCAATCAAAATGTTATGAAGTACTTCAATCTACTTCGAATTTCTCTTTGAATCTTAAAGATATCTTTCCAATTATTTTGATGTTTTTATTTTATTCTACATACCCAGATGGACAATAATAATAAAATGTAATTGACTGATTATGAAATACCGTCTAAAATTTAAATGATAGAGTCCACAGTATTGATCTATTTAAAATAGAAATGGAATTTTATGTAAAACAACTTTCAAATACTTAAAAATGGCTGAAAGTAATGACATAACAATTACTCTTAGAAATTCTTTATACTTAAATACGATTCATCTACTAGTTTTGCATTTGCTATTACTTGTCATTTTATGTGTTTTAAACAATACTATTTATACTATTATTTGTTAGTGTATTTGTATATTTTACTCTGTCGGCATTAAAAGGATATTTGACCATAGCAAATTATTTTATTATTACTAAATTATTCCTTACAGTAAACAACTAAATAACTCAAGGGTTCCTGAGGGTCTTTGTTTGTTGCCTGTAATAGGTTGATAATTTCTGTAACAGTTCTGGATTAGTGCCTTTTGTATCAGACAAAGGGGCAGTCAAAGATTAATTAATGAGTATTTGAGTGTATCAATAGGCTCAGTAGTAGATATAGGCATAGAGGTTAGTAGCTGACTTAAGTGTATCAACAGGGTGCACATGAAATCATGGAAGCTTCACAAAACAAGCTGCTACTTGACGTCTGTCCATACATGCTCATGACATGCTCACCATTTTATAGATGTAGTATGGCTTTACCTGTGGATTTTATTCATTTGTATATATATGTGTGTGTGTTTTATTAGAATTTCATAAGATAGCAATACTATTATAATAAAACAGATGTGCCTGGCACAAATTAGTGTAAGGTGGTAAATATAAAATTAACAGAATAATAATTTTAAACTAACCCAACACCAGCTTTAGCGCACAGCCACTTTACACAGTGGCGTAGTGTTTTAACTTTCTGTGAGCTTTTTAATTGTTTTGCATATTTATTTATCCATCCATTATCCAGCCAGCTATATCCTAACACAGGGGTGGTCTGTTGATAATCCAAAAGCTGAAACAGGGCTACAAGGCAGGAAACAAGCCAGTAGGGAACCAGCCCACAGCAGGAGGCACACACAGGACAATTTAGTCGTAGTAGTGTACCGTAATGCTGGGAAATGTGCCAGAGAAACCTACTGCATGAACCACAGGGGAGGAACACATACACAAACTCCTGCTGGGAGACTAGGAAAGCGAGCCGGGTCTCCCCAATAACTTTCACTGAGCAACAACACTACCACTACATACGGTACCTACATATTTATTTATACACACATATGAGCCATATATACAAAATAGTGTAACATTCAGTGGATTTTAAAAAGTAATGCTTTCAAATTTATCGCAAGTTTTTCTATACTCTTTTAGCACCATTGTGCAAAATAATTTACATTAATTCTTTCCCCACATCAAACAGTAGTCAGAATGACAAAGAAAGTTTGAGACATTTTCACAAACTTATTGGAAATAAAAGCTTTGGAAATATCAAATTTGGCTTCGGTAAGCTTGCACTTGAAAATTTGTCTGAGTGCTTCTCATTTTATTGATCTGTCATTGAAATGTGTTCTCACCTTTTTTTCCAGCTCTGGATTAGGGAGACAGCGCACACCCTATCTACTCTTTCAGGTCCCAACTAGTAAATGTGTTGCTTGTAAAAACCAAGTCCATGGGTCAAAGGAATTGCTTGCTGGGCTTGCTATAGACAGGATTTGGTCAAAGACAAATCTGGGAAAGGCCACAAAATCTTTACGAGTATTTTTTAAGGTTCCCAAGTAACACGGTTGGTTCATTATTCTTAAAAGGAGATCTTGGAACAACCCCAACTCTTTTCGACTAAATAACTAACCAATGGAAGCAAAAGTCCCTGCCAAAAAAGTGACCAGCTAGGTAGCAGGTCATTCGAAACTCAGAAGAACCTAACTGGAATGGGAGAAGCTTCTAGAAGTACAGCTGTACTCAAACATTCCTTAAGATAGGCTTCTTCAAAGCCAGGAAGAAGTCTCTGTCCTAAGTAAAACATGCAGGAAGTTTGTTTGGAGTTTGCAAAGGGAGCCTTAAGACTCTCGGATCGAGGAGAAACAAGATTCTCTGATCTGATTAAACCAAGATTAGTGTTGTGTCTAGGAAACCAGGAACCGCTCATTATATGTGCAATATCATTTCAAGCGGAGAAACACTGGGTACTAGTGCGGCATCATGGTGTGAGGTCGATTTTCAGCAGCTGGGACTGGGATGGGCTGGGGGCTGAACAGACCAGTGCGGGGGCCAGCACATTAATAAAAGCACCAGGAGACTAGGCTGGGGTTTGAAGCCGAGGAACTGATGGCTGGCACAAAGGCGAGATAATCTGTAGAAAGTAGAGGTCTGACTACGTTCCCAGATTCCTGCTTATCAGATTAAATCATCATTATCGACTTTCGGCAGATCGGATGCAGGTGTGGTCTGGGTGATCCCAGGGCAGGGCGGAACCAATCAAGACGGGGAATTGTAGCCACTTGCGGGACACTTTGGGGATGATTTGGAATCCTTGTCCACCTGCCTGCGTATCTTTTGGATTGGGAGCGGGCGCTTGTGGAGAAACCTGAACCACGGGAGAACAGCCCAGAGCCTCCATAGGGAGGGACAGGAAGTGAACCAGGTCTCTGCTGCAGAGCCTGGCAGCTGCCACCACTGCGCCACCATTACCCCAGCCATCAGATTAACAAAGTTTTTCATCAGGTCAACGTCGCATGTAGCCAACAATAATAATCTAAGGTTTACGGCTGGTGTGCCAAATTTCAATGATTGCAGATGTATTTCAACGAGCTACGTTTCAAATACTAGAAATAATTCTTTCCTAGTCGTACATAACTAATACAATTCCTCACGGAAAGACAAGCTACATGGCTAACTGTGCTACAGTGTATTGCATTCTCATTATAAGGCTTACATGGCTGGGTTGGTACAACTGAAAATAGTAACTCAGAAGACCTGTAAAAGTATTAATGCCAAAACATTCTAACACTACTGGAAAAATACTTTCCTACAGGAAATCTACAGACAATTCCTTACTGGTAGACCAGCTACGGCTCCCCTCACAAAATTACTGTATGTATTACACTCAGTGTTTTTAAGGCGTATAACACTGGTTTGATATAAGGTGGAGTACAGTCAGGAGAAGTTTACATACATGGTAAACTACTACAAACTCCATATACTTACCTCTGGGTTTATATTAAACTCTATAAATTTGGTATATCATTGACATCTACTTTGTGGGCAAAATTATTTTTCCAATATTGTTCTGGGCGATCGTTTCACATTTTATTTTATGCGTGCTGTAAAATGTTGTGGGTCAAAGAAGCCTGTTGAGTCTTACTAAGAACAGTAAATCAGTTATTGTAATTCACAGAAGCCAGCCTATTAGGACTGAGTTGGTGATTATTGCGAAGCTAGATGGTATTTTAATACATCGTTGACTCCTATTCTGCATACAAGTTCTATATGGTAGGCATTTTAGAGATATATTGTATTTCTTAAAATTATTTATTGTATCATTAAATGTAGAATGCTTGATTTTATACTCTGAAGCTTTATATCCAGTTCATTAATGAAATTGAATTTAATAGATGATCAGTAGATGCAGAAAATAATACTCAGGGGTTTTCTGGATTTTCATTTTATAATTACTAGAAAATTGGACCTTCTTTCAGAGGATTGAACTTTTGTATTTACATTTACTTATGTAGGTCTAGCAGCCTTCATAATGGACTATCGAGAGATTTAGTTTCTATTTGGCTAGAACTACTACTGTCTCTTTTTAAATTACATAAATTTCGTGAGTTTCCATGTTATTTTAATAGTAATACATTTTAAGCCGCGTAACAGTTTTAAAATTTCACAATTTGTATTAGTATGCTCCAGCCCTCATCTCCAGTGATTTTCCATCTTAAGTTTACCTGCTGGCTGTATTGGATAAACATTAAATTTAGACTGACTACTGAAAATATTGGCAAACCTACACTCAGATACATCATCAAATAACAATGTGCTCTTGCTTACGTTTCTAGCCCCAGATACCTTTATGTTAAGTAAAGTAAGAAGTGGTCAGATATATCAATTACTTCAGAATTCAATAGTGGCACCAGGTTTGAGTGCTTTTAGAAGGAACTGCGTTCTGAATGTATATAAGGTGTGGGCTGCGTTAACATTGGCTGAATCATAAGAATGCAGCAAATTAATGAACTCTCTTGTTTGGATCACCTATTTAGACTTTACAGATGTACAGCTTTGATGTATATTAGTCAGACATGTAACTAAGGTTTTCAGTGTTTTCTGTACAAGTGACGGAACTACAACTTCTGCTGCTGCTACTACGGCTGATGTAGTTAGATATCATTTTTATGTGCAGCAGATATTCACATGCGACATGGTAAAATTAGGAACTAGGTAACTTCATGGAATTACTGGTAGGGCATTAATGCAAGAATCTCAACATTTCTACGTCATTTACTTTGAGACGGTCAGGGTCAATCTCATCACGGTGTCTCTCATGTTTTACCGTCCCCCACTAGGAAGCCATACGTGCCAAGTCTTTTACGGGTCTTGATGTCTTCACAAGATCTGTTACGTAAGCCTTGTTTTTACTTTCAGGATGGATTTTTTATAATAGAGAGATACTTTTCATCACTTGCAGTCTATGAAAATGTCTTCTTTATGGCTGCAACACTTCCAGTTGATGGATGGGTAGATGGATGGATGGATAGATGAACTGAATGCAATCTTTAATTGTGATTTACGAGGAAGTGGGAGGAATAAAGGAATAATATTAATGAATTTACTGCTATGTGACTGAAAGTGCGTGCTCTGAAATTTAGCTTTTTACACTCAGTCTTGAAACTTCTCTGGGGTACAGGAAAAAAAAACATTTTTAGTTTAGGTTCAGAATGCTGAGTGGCCAGTAAAACAGTTTATTGACTAGGCTGCAGCATTTACAAATTTTAAGCGTCTAATGACTTCTAATTTGAGGTCCACATACAACTCTTATTTCTTAAATAACTAGTTAAAATTACAGTTGATTTAATTCAGGCTATGGTTTCACATGATTAAAATAAAAAAGATAATTTTACATCATAGATGACACCTTGCATTCCTAAGTGTTTAATGGTGGAACAAGAGTTTTAAATAGGAAACAGCACTTTTGAGCTAAGAAGAGACAATGAAAAAGATGTAATTGAAAAGTGTTTTATATTTATTTTTTTTTTTTTTGAATTTCTTCAAGTCTATATTTCATACAAATAGATCAGTTTTACAAGAATAGGACTGAAAACAAATCAACCACCACCCTGAGAAGAGCAGAGGCAGCAGATAAAACAAACCAAGTAAAAATAGAATATAGATAAATTAATAAGTGAATAGATGAATGGAGAGAAAAAGAGAAAAAGAGAATAGGGAGAGAATCTGCAATACCACTCAGTACTTTGCGACTTATTCTAAAATGTTGTGATTAGATCCTGCCAGGTTTTAAAAAAAAGTTTTGCACAGATCCTCTAGAGGTGAGAATTTTATTTTTCAATTTCAAATAATATATAGCATCGGTTAACCACTGACTTAAGGAGTTAGATTCTTCCAGTTGATGAGATAAGTCTGTGTGCCAGTAGTGTAGTGGGTAATGACATTTGTTTGTCTTTCTCCACTTTAAACCCCTCAATACCAGACTTACCACACATGGCTGTTAATGGGTTAGGAGGTTGGCAACTGGGCTGTCTAAAGCATTTAAGAATTTTGGGTCAGAATAAATGTTAATTTGAGTGCAGGCCAAAACATGCTTGACCAGTGAGGCCCTGAACTATAGTGGGCAGACTTAAAAATACAGTGGTATTTTAAGTACTTTAAATTTTTGTTTCAGAATGGTATTGTCTTTCTGTCATAATAACTTCAATTCAACACAAGTGCAGTTTTTCTTATAGCCAAAAACTAGTCAAAACATAAAAAGGTAATTTGACAACTAAATGCTAAACTTTCTAGGTAACCTTAGCAAAATTGTACATACATTTATACTAAAAACAGTGTGATCATTGAACATGGTGTGGGTGTGCCTATTTACATACTTGCTTTTCAGTCATGCAAACCATACTTTATCAAGGCTTCGTCGAATTAGTCTTTTTGAAATGCAATTTTCCTCAGGTCAGTCGTAGACGTGCTTTATTCGACTCTAACGTTTTGTAGCTCTGATGTGTGCATCAATGTAATCGATATAGACATGCAACCAAATGGAACACTAAGTAGAAATTTACTTTTTGTACCCCGGATAGAAATAAAATAATAAAAAAACACCTACTAGGGCAAAATAGAACTTTATTCAAAATAAAAAGTAAATACATATTAAAATAAATTGTCATTTAAATTACAATTGTAATACAACAAAAATACAACTAAATTACACTTCGTAAAAAACATTTATAATAAATAAAATAAACAATAAACAAACTAAATAAAATCCAACACTGTATCATCTACCTGGAGCTTTTAAGTTCAAAATTTACAAGGCACACTTCTGCTTTTCTTAGAGACAAAGAGTCGTAAATGACTCTTCCTTTGTAGTCATGCCTTTGCTGAATTCCAGTTGATGCTGGAATATTGTTTTTTACAGGCCCTGCCCAAGATATAAGTGCCTGTTTTGGAAATTCAAAAACATAAGTGTTTTTTTAGAATAAATTTTCTTTTTGTAAAATGTCAGGTCCCCCCAGGTTCTAAAAAAGCAAATTTAGAATGATACCTGCATACTGTTTGTTTTTTTTGGTTTTTTTATTTTTTTTTTTAAGAACTTTTTTCATTTTAAAATAGAAACATTCAGTCCATTGGCCTTTGTATTAAAGAATTTTTTAGATAGTGATATTTGTTTTCTAGATAAAGAGTATAAAGAGTTTATCCAGATTATTTATACAGATTGGTATGTCTCTAACATATTGTGATAAACTGACCTGATATGCCTCCACTTTAAAAACACGACCTTTAGGACAGTCTCTGCTCAACCTTTTTTTTTTTTTAATATTTTTCCATAATGAGTGAAACTTAGTTTTTAACTGTCTCATATATCAATTCTAAATATTTGCTTTGTTTTACTGAAATGTATAAGTAATTCAATTTTACTTTATGGCAAAATTTACATTTTCAATATTAGGGTTACGTGAGTTTTAAATTGCTTACCTCTGTTCATTTTTAAAAAAATTGTGGTCATCCGCGACAATTTCTTCTCCAACAGATTGAAACTTTGAAATGATATTAATATGAAGGGCCATTGTTGCACAATAAACAAGAGGGCAAGTAGTCAGCTTGCCAAATACCAATAAATATCAAATCTTGGTGATCTTTACAGAGTTTAAATGAACGTTGCAACTATATAAAGAATGGCAAACCAAAAGTAACACCTTAAAATAAACCTGTTTTCAATCGTATCAAACGCTTTATAAAAATGTAAAATAATAAACACTGTCATCCTTAACCAAAACCCTCGAAATTCTGCAGTTAAAGCACTCTGTACACGCAATGTCGCATATTTGACTGCATTTTTAATTTCATTTCCCTTTTCAGAGATAACCTTAGACTAAATTTGACACAGTCCATTAAGTTGTGAGTGATAAACCATTCTCCAAGTTCCAAATGAATTGTATGTTTTTGATAAAAGGTGATTAAGTAGCAGTGTATCTTCGTTGATGCTACGGATTACATATGCTCTCAAATTATTTCAAATTTTTCTTGAAAAGACACTCACCGGCAAAAGGACACACAACTGTCACTTTGCTTGCGACGACTGCAACTCTTAGATACTGTCCGATCCGCGCTTCTTATTTTACAGCCGAGTCACCATCCGATGTGCCCTTTTCTCGTGCGCGCCTGCCTATTTAAGGCGTTGGACATGTTACGCAGGGCGTAGCTGGGAGGGCACGTCCCGGCGCACATTTTGGGGCGGCATTATTGGCCACAGGCTAAAGTACAATTTGTGTGTAAGGCAGGTTCGGATAAATATCACTCATGTATGAAAAACTCAAATTTTCAGATTTTTAACCACAAATGCTTGAAAAATAACGTTCAGACTGTCCTTTGCATCAACACAGCAGATGAAAAGTATGAGGCAACGACAAAATAAACATAAACGTTACACCGATAATAATTCCTAGGAAGATAAACAACTAATTTACAATTTATAATTTCGTTTCGTTATTAATCCGAATGCGTTCTGTTGCGCAGAAAACATCCTCACCTATTACTTTGGTTCTGGTTTTCGTAGCGTAATTATATTAAACTAACAATTAGAACACGGCTTATCAGGGGTCTATACTATATTCTGTCTAGTTGATGCTTATAACTATACTGCTCAAAAGAATTAAAGGAACACTTTTAATCAGAGTACAGCATAAAGTCAATGAAACTTTATGGGATATTAATCCGTCAGTTAGTAGCAGGGGTTGTTAATCAGTTTCAGCGCTGTGGTGTTAATGAAATTAAAACAGATGCACTAAGGGACAACAATGAGATGACCCCAAAACAGGAATGGTTTAACAGGTGAGGCCACTGACATTTTTCCTCCTCATCTTTTCTGACTGTTTCTTCACTAGTTTTGCATTTGATTTACAGTCAGTGTGTCACTATGGTAGCACGAGGCTGATATCCTGGACCCTCCAGAGGTTGCACAGGTAGTCCAACTTCTCCAGGATGGCACATCAATACGTGTCATTGCCAGAAGGTTTGCGGTCTCCTGCACAGTCTCAAGGGCATGGAGGAGATTCCTAGGAGAGCAGTTACTCTAGGAGAGCTGGAGAGGGCCATAGAAGGTCCATAACCCATCAGCAGGACCAGTATCTGCTCCTTTGGGCAAGGAGGAAAGGGATGAGCACTGCCAGAGCCATACAAAATGACCTCCAGCAGGCCACTGGTGTTAATGTTCTGACCAAGCAACCAGAAAGACTTCATGAGGGTGACCCAAAGGGCCCCATGTCCTCTAATGGCCCCTGAGCTCACTGCCCAGCAGCATGCAGCTCGATTGGCATTCGCCATGAATACTGTAGAATTGCAGATGCACTAGCTGGTGCCCTGTGCTTTTGATGAGAGCAGGTCACCCGAGCACAGTGATAGAAGTGAAAGGGTCTGAGCATGGAGAACATTATGCTGCCTGTAACATCATTCAGCATGAGCAGTTTGTGGTGGTTAGTGATTGTCTGGGAGGCATATCCATGGAGGGTCACACAGCGCTACAGGTTTGACAAAAGGCACCTTGCTGCATTAGGTATCAGGATGAAATCCTTGGACCGTATGTCAGACCTATGCTGGACAGTCGCCTGCATATTCCTGGCCTCATGTGGTGAGTATGCAGCAGTTCCTGGATGAAGGAATTGATACCATTGACTGGCCAAAACTTTCCTGACCTAAATCCAATGAACACCCTGACATTATGTTTTGGACAATGCTCGGATGCACCTCAGACCCCAGAGCTCCGAGTGTGTCCTGGTCCAGATCTGGGAGGAGATCCCTACAAACCATCTGTTCCCATAAGCGACTGACGTGTTGTCAGGTATGTATACAAGAACACAGGGGCCAACAGGTATGCATCAATTTTGAGTTGCTGCACTAAATTTTGGCAAATGACAGCTCTGCCACATAATTTTTTCACCTGATTTTTGGGGCGTCTTTGAATTCAGGGCTCTGTAGGTTGATCATTTTCATTTCCATCAAACGATGTGGCATCCTTTCGTTCCTAAATATCCCAGTCTATATAGTATAGATATCCAGGAGGATTTCTTTTCCCATTAGATCTGATGTGTTTTCAAAGTGTTTATTTAATTTTTGAGCAGTTTATATCAGTATAAATTATTGCTGTTTCTTTTATATAGAATAACTATGCAAAATGTATCTTAATTTTCTCTATACGTCATTTTAATTTTCTATTTAAATAGTTTAACATATTCAGATATGTTGGCGGAAATTGAGCCTGAGGGTTCGAACTGAGCTACGCCAACCGATGTTACATCAGCCAGGGATGAATCATAAAGAATAGCTGGCATCCATCATCAGTAGCAGGTGCGCATAAACACAGCATCACAGCACAGTCGCACGTTCATTTTCCAACAGTCAGCAAGAGGCAAGCAGTCCTTTAAGGATAACGAGCCATGTAAAGACCAGAGAACCCGTCCGTCCCTGGCGCTTGGTGCCACGCTATGCATAAATGTCATTTTTTCGTAACACCATATTTAGCATTTGCTTGTATGTTTTAAACATTTGTCCACAACGTTTGTCCTTAAATTAAGCAAATGGTGTAATCTAGGGTCCGATTAGGAATCGAATTACGAGTACTGTATAGGTCTGACACTAGACTGGTGTAAAGTGCTCTCAGACATTGGACATTGCGGTTAAGACTTGCACTTTAAACCCTAAAGTCCTGACACGGGAGCAAGTCACTCACCTGTCTGGCGTCACGTTGAGGATCGCTGGGTAACAAATGTAACCAGTAGTAACTAAATGTTATGTTAGAGAAGGCATCATTATGTGAATTTCCCTTGGGATTAATAAATATTATCTATCTATCTATCAGTCGTAAATGTTAAATATTTGCCTTTTGAATAAGTAACTAGTTTGAAAAAATTGAAAAGTTCATTCCGGGTTGCACGCAAGCATGTAGCTGGGAATAAAAAGATGCGAATAGTACCAAACTTCAGCCTTGTGTTCATTACAAGGGTAGATTCCGTTAAATAGTAATAATTACCACCAACCAAGTCCTTTTTGCAAATGTACTGGGAAAATACTACGCAGTTCAACGCAGATCCCCTCCAACCCACTTCTCTGCACACTCAAACAGCAGGGACTAGTTTTTCTATTTAAATAAGTTGTTGACTGATTGCACAACCGGAGTCAGGGCCGCTTTACCCGTCTGGGGCCCTACGCGGTTCTGAAATGTGCAAGCCTCGGATGGGCGGGGTCCGTGGGGGCAGAGACCCCCTTAGCTCCCGGGGAAAGGGGTTCTAATAAAAAGTCCGGAAAAGGCCTTAGATGACCAGTAGGCCACATGTACGCTTGTGTGTATGCAGAGTGGTAAAATATTTATTTTGTTCTGGATCTGGTAAAGGCCGTGATATAGGGATATTTCATGATTTTATGGGGATTTTCTGAATGAACGAAACTTTTGGCAAAGTTACACGGGGTGACAATATTATTAGGGATTTAGGTGAAGACTGCAATTTGGTTAATAAATTACCATTGTTAATAAGACTAAGAGATCCACTCAGGGCGGCACTGTGGCGCAGTGGTAGCGCTGCTGCCTCACAGTTAGGGAGACCCATGTTCACTTCCGGTCCTCCCTGCATGGAGTTGCTTTCTCCCGTGTCTGCGTGGTTTCCTCCCACAGTCCAACGCATGCAGGTTAGTTGGATTGGTGATTCTAAATTGGCTCTAGTGTTTGTGTGTCCTGTGGTGGGTTGGCACCCGCGGATTGGTTCCTGTGTTTTTCGGATTGGCTCCCGCAGACCCCCGGAGTAGTATAGGGCGCTATTATACATCATCAGATTTGACAGGTGTATGTCCCGCCCCTGGCATTTCGGGCCCACCTGGTTAATGGGCATTTCCCCCTGCTCTGATCTCGCCTGTTGTCGGTGCTCTGTTTGACCGGGATCGGGCCGTCAGCGCAGAAAATGGTCGGCCGATCTTCCTTTTATGCTAAATGGGGGTGATCATCTTTTCCTTTCCAAACCTAAAAACCCTATGCCCCTTTTAAAAAAAGGGTTATTTCAGATCCCAAAAAAGTGTTTTAAAACAAAATTTATTCAATGATTCAAAAAAAGATGCCAAAGTGTCTTAAAAAAAGTTCTATTGAAGAAATTCAAACATAGAAAATAAGATCTGGTTTTCACTTTGAGTTACAAATTGTTTGCTATACATTAAAATTGTTTAGCATGAATAAAAGCTGGAGAAACAGCCGTAAAACATCACACAAGCTTAATTGTATACATTTGCAATTCACTTGAAAAGAAACAAAAAATACAAGAAAATATATACATACGAGTACGCAAATGAAAATTCAAAACCAGGTTCAAAACCCATCAGTGAGTCGGTAATACACCTAAAATAAAAATGTTTAAACCAGCACATACTTTATATATTTATATTTCAAAATTATGCAAGCCTATTTTTCTGTTTGGAACAGAGCTGACCACATAAAGCTGGTCTTCACAGGCTGAATCAGTTTTGCATATGCATCAATGGTATCTCTCCTGCTCAAATTCAGCTATATATCATCCACATCAATCTTGATAGCCACGAAAACAAGGGAGATTGTACATTTTTAACAAGCACGCACACAGGACACAAGTCTATCTCTTCTAGCCCTTTTGAGCATAAATAAGCTAAGTCTATATGCAATAATTGGTTTAGTGAACCAAATATTACAAAATGTGTCCATCTGGTATGTTTATTTTTCTCCTGACATTCCGTACATTTTTTCCACTAAATGTTCAGAGCTAAACACTAAGCCCAGATGACGTGAGCACATTATGGTCACAATGAATCTTTTTCTTAGATATAATATAAGGAGAAACCTTCAATAGGTTGCATACGCGTCACGCCTGGCAGGGACCTGGTTTTCCTTGTTCTAGCTGTCGAGGTCTTGGTTCCTCTGAAAACTAGAAACAAACACAAACAGTTAGCCGACAGAAAATATAACTCAAACAGATCTTGTTTAGCATGGATAATGCAATTTGCTTAGGTTTCTGTAAATTAATGTTGCTTTTAAAAAAATAACAGTAATGGTGATTAGACACAAGTTCAAAGCTGCTGTCCGAACCTTGACTTTGTTGCATGGTCTTTGTATAAGCTGAAAGTGTTTACTTCGCAAAAACTGCTTCCAGACAGTTAAGAAAACTACCTGTTTCACATCAATCCACAAGGTTTTAACCATATAAACACATGTGTATTAATCTTTAAGATCGTCGACAGAGTGGAAACACAAGTGCATTCCAAGAAAAGAAAGGAAAAAGGAACAGGAGGGGATAAGAAAAAACAAGACGTGGAAAAAAAGGGATTTTACAAAAAATAAAATGGGGCTCTACTTGTCTCGTCAAAGGGGGGGAAAAAATTTTTTTTTTTTTTTTTTTTTTTTTTTTTTTTTTTTTTTTTTTTTTTTTTTTTTTTTTTTTTTTTTTTTTTTGCAGCAGGGGAGCAAAACCGAAATTTTTAACTAAAAATAAGCTGCAATTTTAGTTTTATAAAGGAAGGGGAAAAATTTTTTGTGTTTTAAAAAAAACCAAAAAAAACTTTCAAAATTAGTTGGTTTTTTTAAGCGAAAGTCCTTTTAAAAAGTTGGGTTTTTAAACAAAAACTTTCGGTTTTTTGGCTGGGGGGGGGCCTTTTTCCATTGCTTGGGGTAAAATTTTTAAAATAAAATAAATTTAAATATTTATTTTAAAAAATTTTATTTTAATTTTAATTTCTTTAATGGCAAAAATTTTTTAAAAGAATTATAAAAAAAGGGGGAAATTTTTAAAAATACTTTAACTGATTTAATTGTAATTTTTTGAGTTTTTGAAAATTTCTGCATCGGTTTATTAATTATTTCTTTTAATATTGTTTTTTTTGGTTGTTTCAACTTCATTTTTTTTCAATTTTAAAGTCGGGTTTCTTCATATTTGCTTAGTAAAAAACAGTGGTTTTCCCTTTAGAGGCGTGAAACCATCCCTTTTTTAATTCTTTTTGGGGAAGTTTTCCCCAATGTCTTTTTTCCCAAACCAAAAATCTTTTGTTTCCCGTTAATTTTTTTTGTCCCTTTGTTATCTTTTTTTGACTTTTTTGAACTGTTTTTTGTTTTTCGCGGGGAGCCCTTTGGATGCCCCTTCGTTTAGCTTGTTAATCTGCAGGCCTGTATTTAAGAGCAAAACCCCCAAAAGCCTTTGGTTTGCATTTTTTCACCCCCCCACGACTTTTGAAAGGGAATCCCCACCCGGAAATTTCCCAAAATTTTGTAGCGGGGGGGCCGGGAATGAAAAAACCCCAATTGAAAGTTTTTAAAAAGGGGAAATTTTTAAAAAATTGGAAAATTAATTTATTTTGTAATGGGTTTTGGGAGTAAAAATTTCATTTAACGGAAGTTGGGGTTAAAATCTGGGAAAATTTAAAAAATCTTTTTGCCCTTTTTAAAAATGTTTTTATTTTTTGGGTTTTTAAAAACCTTTTTTAAACTTTAGATTTTTTTTTTCAAAAAAAAAACCCGTTTTGGGGAAAATTATTTTCCCAAAAAATTTTTAATGTTCCAATTTTCATTAAAAAACAATGTTTTTTAGGTAACCCCAAAAATTTCAGGCCTTTTTTCTGGGAAAAAAATTTTTTGGTTTTGCCAAAATGGGCGGGCAAGCCTACTTGGTTTCCCCCTGTTATTTCCCAGAAAACCTTTTTTTTTAAAAATTGCCTAATTATTTAAATTTTAAATCGGGTGTTTCTAAAAAGGTTTTGTTACCTTTCCCAAAAAAGAGGGGGGGTTTTAAAATACAATTTGTAAAAATTTTGGGAAATTTAGAAAAGGCCTTTTTAACCCCAAAAAAATTAATTTTGATTTGGCTTCAAAAAATTTTTAATTTTTGGATTAAGTGTCTTTTTCTTGGGCCCTTTGTTAAATTTCTTTAAAAATTTTTAAGGGATCATGGGGTAAAAACTTTTTTTCTTTACTCCCAACCCCCCAGGGGAAAAGGGTGCAGGCTTAAAAAAAAAATTTTAATACCTTCTTTTGGGGGCCCGAGTTTTTTCCAATTTTCTGGGCCAAAAGGGGAAAACCAAATTTTTTTAAATGGGGGGTAAGGGGGCTCTACTTTCACCCAAAATGAGTGGAAAATTTTTCCGAAAAGTGGGGAATTCTTTTTTCAGTAGGTTAAAAAAAAATGCAATCCCCCAAAACTTCCCCATAAAATCACCCAAAATTTTTTAAAACATCGCCATCTTAAAATTTGGTACACACTAAAATTTTTCTTCCGATGGGTTATTTAAATTGGGACCCTTTTTTTGTTTTAACTTTTTGATAACTTAAACAAATGTTTTAAATTTTTTAATCCTTTTAAACAACCTTTAAATTTGATTTTTAAAAAATTTAAGGGAAAAATTTTTTTTAAAAAGTGAAAACACCCCAAAACCGGGCACCAACAATTTTAAAAATCAACCCCTTTTAAATTTGTAAAAATCAAATTTAATTTAAACGGGAATTAAAAAAATTTGGGGCTTTTTGTTTTTAAACGGTTTAAAAACCCAAATTTTTCTTTTAATATTTGAAATATGTTTCTGTGTTTTTGCATGCGCTTAGAAGATCCTTTTTGAGAGCATGAAGTAGGCACTTGCAGACAGCACAGAATGATGCACTGTTGTCTCCCTGTAATGGCTTTACCATTCTATAAAAGAAAAGAAATACTTATGATGTTATGAATAAAAAATATTTAAAATGCAGTACAGTTAACCTTATTTCCACTTTGTGATGTTTGCTAAATCAGAACAAAAATGGTGAATATGGGTTCCCTCTATGCATGCGCTGGCTTTATCTAGATTTTAAAACTGAGTTGTTGGCAGTTTTACACTACATGTTAGTAAAACACAAAAATGTAAATAATAAAGATGCTACCTTAAACTCTGGTTCTGTGCTCCACTTATTGCAGAACCTCTGCCTGTAACTTGATGCTTTGGGGTTTTCACATGAGCGGTAATATACTGAAAAAAGTCGATTTTTATCTTGAAAAGTCCAACCGACGCCTTCACACAACACCACAAAGTAACAGCAGCCCAAATGTGCTTGTTTGCTTACGGGAATCCTGAACGGTGTTAATAAAGTTTGGAAAATTAACAGGAACAATAAAGACTGGGGAGGGACAAGCATGGCGCTATCAGTTGGTTTGTCAGTCTCAAACTACTGCTACCCCTAATCAATTATACATGAGCTTCGAGAGAAGAGTGGCGCAATGACATGGCAATATGTAGTATATTGTGTATTGCTGGATGAAAAGAATTTGGAGTGGTGAAGTTAAGGAAAATATAAAATCATGTTTTCATAAGAAGGTAATTCACATGAAAAAATCCCCATGTAATACTTCCCTCCTTTCCCCCAATGGCCCTGATTCCTCCTGACCTGGCCCTGAATCTGACACCGAACTAATAACATTGAGTTTTTAAACCATTTTCGCCACAATCGTCTAAATCCATTGGACTCATACCATTCTGAGAAAAAGGGGGAATCATCCAACTATGATCACTTTAAGCTTAAACATAAACCAAATTACATATATTTGACACATCCACAGGGATTACTTATTTATTTTATGAACAACAGAAAAACACAAAATCCACGAATGACTAAAGTAAAACTCCCACCACTCACGCACTGCCGCTGACCTCCCCGTTTCTAGTTTCGCCGCTGCTTGCCGGGTTTTTGCCATATATGAAAGTAACTGAGGCTCGCCTCTAAAAAAGCTGCCCGCCAACTCCAAAACCTGACTCCGCCAAGCCCGTAAGTAAAGCCATTTTATCATATTTAAAAAGCTGCTTATTGTTAGAAATATACATTAACAGTAAGCGTCTTGTAAGAGCTTTTAAAGTTATTGTTTTTTCAGTACTATATTTGCTAAGTCCACGCTATATTGCAGGGCTATTCAATTACTGTACAGGAGCTGTTGGACCAAAGTCACATCAACGATTTTAGATGGAGCAAGAATTTTCAGCAGCCGGTAAGAAGCAGTTAATGAGAAATTTTAAACCAAACCAAACGAATATATTGAAAAATAAATTGTTTATTCATTATTTCCCTTTAAAATTTGGTCACATCTGACACACACTGAACAAAAAGGAAAATGGTTGGTTGTTACATTTACAAGAATGTATTTACTTTATATTACATGTATTGTTTATGTTCCACTTTTGAAAATAACTCGATCATGTTTAATTTAGCGAATCTTGTTGGATGTGCAATATACTAATTTCAGTGATTTAGGTAGAAGTCAAAATATTTATATTTAGTCCTCACCAAAAATTAATATGCACCAAGCGGACTTATCATCAGCAGAGGTTGGATAACTTAGCGGTAAAGTCATTTGACTTTCAAAAAAAGCAACAGGGTTGTTCGTTTGAGTTATTGTCGCTGGTTAAGAGCAAAGGTTAGTGAAATAAAAGTTAAAAAATAAAAACACACACACACAACGAGAACTATTCAGATATTCATTTAAAAATACTTAATCACACAGAGTAACGGCACGGTGGTAGTGGTAAGCGCTGCCTCGCAGTAAGGAGACGCGGTTCAAAGCTTGCTTTATTGACACGAGCCATGTTTATTTAACATAAAATATTTAATTTAACAGAGAATGAAAAAGCTTCATTCGTTTTATATAAAAATATTTTGTTTCAGAATATAATTATTTAGTGCATTAAGCTTAATTAAATTATTTTTGATAAAAACCATTTTATTATATGCAACCGATGTACATTTTGTTTTTTATTTTAATCAGTGCAGGTACATCAAAAACTGAATTAAAAGTAAACAATACAAAAGCTGTAACTGCAGAGAAGTAGTAACAATAATTTTCTTCCCTCTTTGAATTAAAAAAAACAAAACATTTTGGTCATAGCCAACCTAGGCACATCTCAAAGTACATAAAACAAAATAGTTCATGGCAAGGTTATTATAGTTTTCCCTTTTTATATTAATTTTTATTCCTATATTTTTTCTGACCTTACTTGGAAATTCAGTTTAGTTTTCCTTCATTGTATATTTTTAGTTTTAATTTAGTTTTTATTTTACAAAGACATTTCTATTTAATTGTTATATATATATATATATATATTAGTTTCGTTTTTTGTTTTAGTAATTATGGTACAGTTAAAGAGCTACTATGGAGTTTAGTTTTTGTGTCACAATGAGACAGAATTGTACACTTAACAGGTTTGGGTATAATATGAGTTTAATATTATTAGGAAGCTTACTACACTACATGACACAGTTGTTGGTTTTGTTTTTGTCTGATAAAAACAAACACATTCAAAACCAGGTACTGAATATCAACAATTTTACACAATTTTAGAATTTTTAAAATATTTTCTATGTCATTTGTGCTGAACAAATCTGCACTGACTGTTGGTACTTTTTCTTTTCTCTTTTATTGCCCAGAATGGGCCAATTTGTAATGAAATTTAGGTGAATTTTAAGGTGTGAGGGTTTTGTTTACTCTAAAAGTTTACAGAACACAACATATCCTGCTCCAACGACAATGTGCTTATAATGGATGCCTTCAAATACTGGGCTTTATTATTTTCTACCAGCCATATTGATCTCTGATTGTATCTCAGGCAAAACAATTTATAGAGAGAATTTTGCCACCTGCAGGCCTGGAAAGACATAAAAAATCCAAAATTAGATTCTCCTGTGTTCTCACAGGTGTGACTATGAAAATCACAGAGGATTAGGAAGAACAAGTTTCTTACGCTTGAATCAGTGTGCAGTCCCCACCTAGCTGTTGTGGCAGTAGGGGGCGTTAGTGCTCCCTTGAACCCTCAGGTACCACTCTAGACAATGGATGAAAGTCCAAGAGTTCTTTATTTCCTGACACAACGTGCACAAAGCACCTCCACACTACTCATAAAGTACACAACAAATTTCCAAACAATACTATTCCTCCTCCTCGCCCAGACACTTCGCCCTCCTACCTCCCAGCTCAGCTCAGTGTCTGGACTGGCCCATCGTCCTTTTATAGCCCCTGACCCGGAGGTGTTCCTGTCCAATCAGAGCACAGTCCCTTATTCCTTCCAGGTCAGGGTAAACAGTCCTTTTCTTCAACCCGGGAGCACGTCGTTCCTTCCTGTCACGCTGACCGTGGCGTACTCCCGGTTATAGGGCACATAAGAGCCCACGACCCCCCTACAGCAACTCCCGGTGGCCCCCAAGGTATCCAGCAGGGCTGTGTATAAACACTACATAGTCCATGAGGCCCTGCTGGAACTCGGTGCACGATCCTGCTGTCAGGAAAGCTCCTCCTGGCGGCCTGGGGGTGAGGGCGAACGAGAGCCGGCAGTCCTCCACACTGTATTGAGGGAAACAAAGAAAAACAAACATGTAGTGTCAAGGTTAGGGGCAGTGAGACTTGAATAGCCCATGCATAAGAACAGTAAACCCATAATGAGCAGAGCAAGAGCAGGTAATAAGAGTATGGACAGGCACAAAATGACAGAGACAGCATCTGAAATTAAGAACAATATATACATTACCTAAACCAGTTTATCCAGAGCAGAAACCTGGAGCCTAACCCAGCAAGTTTGGATGCAAGGCAGGAAAAATCCTGGTATGCAATATGTATGATATGGCTGATGTTAAGAACAAAAAGAATATGATATTTCAACTATTTTGAGAGAAAGAGAAATATTGAAAATGGGGACAGATATTTTAAAACGTAATTCTGCTACTGGATTATTTTCAAAATATCAGGTATTTTGAGCTGTGAAAATAAACTAAAAAAGAAATTAATAAATATAGCATAAATACAAAAACACATTAGTATGTTTAGCGTTTCATCAATTGGCAGACTGTCTTTTCCTGCCTACCTGTAGTTCAGTAGAGATATTGCCAACTTGTGAATTTTGCAAGGTTTGTATCGCTTGTTGCTAAACAATGTTTTTAAAGCAAAAGTGATTGGTCAGCAACAATATGTCGATCTTGTATGATGACCTGATTGGTTCAGGGTTTGTGTCAAGAGCAGTTTGATGGGTGTTGATCCCGCCTTAATCCACCCCACCTGCCTGATTGGTTCAGGGTTTGTGTCAAGAGCAGTTTGATGGATGCTGCCTCTGCATTGACAGTCTGTTAACACCTGTTTGTTGGCTGGAACCACTCCCCCTCCCTGCCCCTTCTCCCAAGGCCCTTTATATCAAAAGAACAACCTTGCCATGAACCCAAGGCCTAATTGACATGTCCAGATATGTTCCTGCCAATACCCAGCTGGCCAGGTTTCCCTTATAGCCACTCCTGCAAATCCTGTGCTGGAGTATGCCCCTGCTTCTATCTATCTATCTAACCTTTGCTTTATAATTTGTACTAAAAGGAAAACATTTTTTTTTACCTAAACAACTTTAAATTGCTCTCTGTAAGCCACAGTTCGAACGAGATAGGCTTTCCCCATCTCACAGAAAGGCAAGCTTCCAGCAGCTGCTGTAATGTGAATCAGGTGTCTCATCTCACAGAAAGGCAAGCTGTCAGGCTCTGCTGCGTGGGTGCACGTGTGAGTATGTGCAGCACCTCCTTCACTGAGATGCACGTTTTGTGGTTTTTAACTTTTCAAGGTAAAGGATTTTAGGTATTGTGTATAAAGCAGGAGATAACAAGTTCGATATTAGCCTTTTAAAAATCACACAGAGGTAAATAGTATCCCTCACTATATCGCGCTTCCACTTTCGCGGCTTCACTCTATCGCGGATTTTATATGTAAGCATAACTAAATATATAACGTGGATTTTTCGGCTGCTTCGGGTTCTGGGGACAATGTGTCTTTTTACTTCCTGTACATGCTTCCTCAGTTGGTTTGCCCAGTTGATGTCATACATGGGACGCTATTGGCGGATGACTGAGAAGCTAACCAATCAGAGCATGCAGTTAAGTTCCTGTGTGCTGAATGCAGTGTTAACTAGGAAGTCTCGTGTCGCTCATTCAGCATCAACGTGTTTCGCTGTGTAAAGAGTTGTGCTCTTTTGTGTTTATCTTTGTGCATAGTCAAGCCCTTCATTGTGGCTCCAAAACGATCTGCTACTGCTTCAGGGGCCGTGCCCAAGCGCCAACGGAAGGTGTTAACGATTGCCGAAAAGGTAAACGCTTTGCATTTGTTGAAGGCTACGATTCTTTTATTTAAAAGTAGGAAAGGAATATAAGATCTACGACGCAGTGTCCTTTTAACCAGGGTGCAAAACGAGTTGTAAGTGGATGTAATAAGGCAGTAGTCTGGATAGAATCTGCTTTAGGGATTTGGATTGAAGACTGCCAGAAGAAGAACAACGGCAGTGCTACACAATCGCCTGAAGTGGCTCCTTTAGAAGAGCTGTAACGCTATCCTTTGTTGTGCAGTAAAATTAAACTCATTGTTATCGGACAAGTCATCGTGTCATTGTTGGTGAGTAACCATAATTAATTTTCTACTTACAGTACTTAGTACATGTACGATACGTTTAGTGTCACTGTACACACATTTACTGTATACTATTTTTCTTGCATTGTACGTGTTTTATTGCTGGTGGCCTGTCTATCGTAATGGCTGTAACATATGTGATATCGGAGACACTCAATATCTTTAAAATAATATTTAGGTTTTACTGTATATAAACAGTGTGTTTATATACATAATTTCAATGTATCTTGCCTAATATCTAAGAGAATACAAAGGGATTATGCTGTATAACTCTGCGGGGAATATTTATAAACAGTGTGGGAGAGTTTATAAGGGCTTAAAATATATAAAAATAACCATACAAACATATGGTTTCTACTTCGCGGATTTTCACCTATCGCGCGGGTCTGGAACGCAGCCCCCACAATCGAGGAGGGATTACTGTATACAGCAATTCCCTTTTAAAACATGTATAAAAAAATCTGTCCTATGCTTTCCAATTTGTAATTATAATAATTAATATATTATAATTTTATAAAAATCTATGTCTATCTATCTAAAACAAATCATTTTCTATCAGATACACCACATTTTTAATAATCAAGTACATTTATGTATTTTCATGTGAGCTAAGGATCCACATCGCAGAAGCATTTCGCTTAACTTTCTAAAGGTGAGAGCTGTACCCAGGCACAGAGTGAACAGGCACGCTTAAGTAACAATAACACACTTAAGTCCAATGCCTTAACCTCTCGGCCATTCTAGTGGTAGAAAAAGCCATTTTAAGCACTCTTCGCCACTCTGTGAAAATTGTGATAATTTTTTCAGCTCCTTCCAAAACAGGTTCTTCTCTTCAGTGTGCCCTGCTCAAACATTATGTGAAATACTCTATGTAAGATTATTTTTTCTTTTGCTGATACGCGTACTTGGACAGCTGACACACGAAACAGGTTCACACATGCAGGACTTTAACATAAATTCATATCTTCCTGTTGTAAATATAAAGCGGTTTTAAAATGGGTCAAGGGGCACACACCTACTTAAAGAACTGACTCTCCTTATTATAAAGTCTGCTTTTAAAAAAACACCGTTCTTTTTGGTATATATAAATAAGTGTTCAGGCTGGTCCATTACACAGCTTGCCGTTAATACTGAAAGATGACTCCGAATATCGTCGAAAGACAAAACGGTGCGTCTTCAATATCTTATTAGAACAATGTTTTCTAATTATTTATTTTTTATGGAAAGGACTAAATGAAATGTAATTATTGTTAATACAGTCTATTCTCCTGAGAGTCCCGCAGTCAAGATCACGGTACGGCATATTTATTGATTATTATACGGGTCAAACGAGTATGCTTTAAAAAACGTAATGCTGAATCCTTAAATTTTATCCTTAGGTCAATATTTCCAAGCTGATTCTCCGATCGATTACTTGGAAACCGGTAACTCCCTTTTTAAAAAATTATATCTGTTTAAAACGAGATGGGCTGTGGATTTACAATCCAAAACGACGTAGATCATAGGTTTCCGTTAATTATTATACTCAGTACCTTCTCTCTGTGTGTAGGCGCATGAGGTGCTCATGTGTGTATAATGTAAGTTGTAGCATTTTATATTTACATCTATCTATCTACATACGTGTATGATGATTAATGCATAAATACAATGTTCATATTACTGAAGCAAGCAATATTAGTTTTTTCTGTTACCGAAACGGGTATTCCAGTCAATTAAGTTTTGTTCGAACTTGGAGCGCCGATGCAAAAGTAAAACTTTATACAACCATCTTGCAAAGGTACCTTACCTTTGTGAAAAAAACGGACAAAGAAACCGGCACCACAGTGACACGGAATCCGCTTTTCTTCTCCGAGTACAATCAGAAAAATGTATGGATAAAAACTTTTTTAAAATCTAAAGATGTAAACAAAATCAGACAGTCTGGTCAAGACAAAAACTTAATTGATTGGAATACCCGTTTCGGTAACAGAAAAAACTAATATTGCTTGCTTCAGTAATATGAACATTGTATTTGTACATTAATCATCATACATGTAGATAGATAGATATATAGATAAACAGATAGATAGATAGAAGTAAATATAAAATTCTACAACTTATACACACACGAGAGCCCTCACGCGCCTACACACAGAGAGATGGTACTGAGTATAATAATTAACGTTAACCTATGATCGACGTCATTTTGGATTGTAAATCCCCAGCCTGTCTCGTTTTAAACAGATATAATTTTTTAAAAATCGATAATCGATCAGAGAATCAACTTGGTAATACTGACCTAAGGATAAAATTTAAGGATTCAGCATTACGTTTTATAAAGCATACTCGTTTGACCCATATAATAATCAATAAATATGCCGTACCGTTACATTTCATTTAGTCCTTTCCATAAAAAGTAAATAAATAGAAAACATTGTTCTAATAAGATATTGAAGACGCACCGTTTTGTCTTTTGGCGATATTCGGAGTCATCTTTCAGTATTAACGGCAAGCTGTGTAATGGACCGGCCTGAACACTTATTTATATACTAGACATTAAGCCCGTTACAATAACGGGCGCTAGAACAGTAGTGCATAAACATTAGTAGGAACAGTCTATATTAAATGGCAAGGGACCTTGACGTCATTCTGTTTCTTGTCTTAATTTTTTTTTTGTCAAAAATATTTTTTCAAGAAGCCTAAAGTAAAATAATAATAAAAATAAAATAGAAACGTACATGACAATACAGTAAGTATAATTAATATTGCCCTAGTGTAAAACTTTGTAACAATCTGTAAGACATAATATCTGAAGAAGATATTTAGGTAAAATGTTCAATTTTTTTACCTTATGAAATTTTTCTGTACAATTTTTCATTATACACAACATTTCTTGTAAATATTCTGAGTTTGGCAACAGTTTGCCTTGTTCAGGAATCTGTACAACCTTGACAACAACATCTGGAAAACTTCTAACTCTTGATAATGCAACATAAAAATGACCATGGCTGAATACTGGTTCTGGCAAGTAAATGCCAACCCTTTCTAAGGTTTGCTCTTCTGAGTCTTTCTCTTTTAGCGTTTTTCTGACAGTCATTTTCTTTTTCTTCAATCGATCTATTTGCTTGTATTTTTCTTTGTCTTTCAGCGTTTCTTTTGTTGATGTTTACTTGTTGAGCTGACCGTTCTTCCAGGAGATGTTGCTTATATAGGATTTGATTGTCTGTGTCTTTTGTCCTACTTGACGTGCCCTTTTTTTGGGTGGCATGTTGTTAGTAGATACGTCTGTAATATTTTCTCCTACAGTAATACTGGTTTGTATGTGGCTGTAATATGCATCCTTTAATATGTCTTTAATTTTCTCTCGCAGTAATACTGGTTTGTATTTCCATAAAATGCCTGTAATTTTCTCAGACAGTAATACTGGCTTTGATGTCCGTAATATGACTTTAATTTTCTGTCACAACAGTGGGCAATTAGCAGAGTGTCCCCAGCAAGTGATGTAATGTGTGGCGTGCTGCTTATAATCGTGCCTGTGGCGTCTCCCCAGCAAGTACTGTGCAGTTCCCCAGAAAGTATTTTAATCTGTGGGGGCGTGCAACTGATTATTTTGTGTGGCGTCTCCCCAACAACGGATTTTATGTGCGCTGCCGCGACTACCCAATCAGCACTCTCCCCAGCAACGGTGTCCTTTATATCTTATCATGCGCGGCCGTGGCAAGCCCATTCACTGTGTGCCCAGCTTCCAGTGTGTGTGCTTTATTTGCTTATCGTGCGCGGTGCGGCGGCTAGGCCATTCACTGCGCGGCCAGCTTCCAGTGTGTGTGTGTCCACGTGCCGAGCACATGGGCGGGGCACGGTACAATGTGTGGCGCGGCCCGCTCATGCGCACTTCACCAGAAGACACACACACGGACACCTGGACACACACAGGGGTTTTATTAAAGAGGATACCAAAAAGAACGCTGTTTTTTTAAAGCAGACTTTATAATAAGGAGAGTGAGTTCTTTAAGCAGGTGTGTGCCCCTTGACCCGTTTTAAGACCGCTTTACATTTACAACAGGAAGATATGAACTTATGTTAAAGTCCTGCATGTGTGAACCTGTTTCTTGTGACAGATGTCCATGTATGCGTATCAGCAAAACAAAAGCTAATCTTACATAGAGTATTTCACATAATGTTTGAGCAGGGCACCTGCTCCTGTTTTGGAAGGAGCTGAAAAAATTATCACAGTTTTTACAGAGTGGCGAAGAGTGCTTATAAACAGCTTTTTCTACCACCAGAATGGCCGAGTGGTCATTGGACTTAAGTGTGTTATTGTTATTCAAGCGTGCCCATTCACTCTGTATCTGGGTACAGCTCTCACCTTTACAAAGTTAAGCGAAATGCTTCCACAATGTGGATCCTTAGCTCAACTGAAAATACATAAATGTACTTGATTTTTTAAAATGTGGTGTATTTGATAGAAAAGGTTTTGTTTTAGATAGATTTTTATACAAATTATATTAATTACTAGTAGAATACCCGCGCTTCACAGCGGAGAAGTAGTGTGTTAAAGAAGGTATGAAAAAGAAAAGGAAAAATTTTAAAAATAACGTAACATGATTGTTAATGTAATTGTTTTGTCATTGATATGAGTGTTGTTCCCATATCTATATATATATATATATATATATATATATATATATATATCTATATATCTATATATATATATATATATATATCTATATCTATATATATATATATATATATATATATATATATATATATATATATATATATATATCAAAATAACAAGGCTTGGCAGCTGAGAAGTAGTGTGTTAAAAAAGGAAAGAGAAACAAAAGGAAACATTTTGAAAATAATGTAACATGATTGTCAATGTAATTGTTTTGTCATTGTTATGAGTGTAAGCTGTGATATATATATATATACACAAAATAACTGCACTTCGCATGCGATGTACGTGTGTTAAAGAAGTTATGAAAAAGAAAAGGAAACATTTGAAAAATAATGTAACATGATTGTCAAAGTAATTGTTTTGTGTATTTGGCGTTGTTTTCGTCTAGCTGCATTAGAAAATGTACCACGACATCTGACATGCCTCCTTTTTACTGTTTTCTCACAGCTTGGATTGCTGCTGTCATAATGGTTTTGAGTCTACATACATATATATATACATATATATATATATATATATACATATCTTCATATCTATATAAATATATACATATGTATATACATTAGATATCTACATATACACATATATATATACATATCTATCTACATCATACATACATACATACACACACGCAAATTATATATGTGTGTGTGTGTATATATATATATATATATATATAAAATGTAGATAGGTGTGTGTGTATTATATATATATACATACACATATATATATATATATATATATATATATATATACACACATACATACAAACATACACACAGGTATATACAGTATATGTGTATATATATGTATGTGTCTATATGTGTGTGTATAGCTTTGGTCACTGAGTGCAAGGGAAAAATAATAAAATATAGTCTATGAGTTATTAAACAGTAAAACATTAACGTTTTAAGAAGTACAGGTACATTGAGCACTACTCGAGTGGTTGCGGGTAAACTACATTTTAAAAGACGGTATAACAACAGGTAAGTAGTACTAACAGCAGCTAAAATGTATATGGATCATCTCTCGGTAGTTCATCCCTTTTGAAAGGCGCTACACGACGGCTGTGGTATAGAAATTACATTTTCTATGTGAACGTTCAAATTTCTGCCTCTGGTAATGTGCCTTAACGGTATTACCAGTAATTAAAGAAAAATTGTTTTGTGTCCTCTGCAGTGTTAAGAGAGAAAGGCTTTGGTTTGGGATAAAATGAAAAAAGGTGTAAAGAAAAGAACGTTGCATTTTTCTTTTATATAGTATAGAGATGTGTTCGTGGCGTTATGATCGCCTTTTGGGGACAGTCGGTGGGTCTTGTGTAGACTGGTGAGACGTCTCTGCCATTAATCGGCTGTGATGGCACTGTCAGTCCTTCACTCGTGTGCGTGTCTTCATAATCCGAGCTGAGGACCTCATAATCGTATACGTGCAAAAGAAAGTGTGAATCGCCTTAATATTATTTTGCCGTGGTGTAGAAAAGGGGTCCCGTGTTTGCACTTGTCTGGGCTATAGCTCAGGGGAGGATGAAAAAAATTAAAACTGCTCACTTTGATTTAAGGCAGAAGCGCAGTCAGCGTCTCAAATCCCGCACAGCTATGGCGCGGCGCTGCTCGACTTTTGCTGGGAAGGAGACCCCAGTTTTTGTACACGTTCCACAAATGAGACACACGGGTTTACCGGCAATGTCAGTAAACATATACTCAGCCTCCCATCGGTTTTTAAAGGCTCTATGTTCAGAATCACCTTTTCTCTTTGGCATCGTGTGGGCTAGCTTGGCAATAACTTGCAGCATCATAAGCTAGACTTGACTAACGCGGTAAGTGTTCGGCAAGGCAGCTGAAGCGCTGGATTATGGGATCTGTAGTTTATTGTGTTACCAGCGCTTCATATCCCCGGGCCATTAATAACAATAATCTATACTAATAAAAGGCAAAGCCCTCACTCACTCACTCACTCATCACTAATTCTCCAACTTCCTGTGTAGGTAGAAGGCTGAAATTTGGCAGGCTCATTCCTTACAGCTTACTTACAAAAGTTGGGCAGGTTTCATTTCGAAATTCTACGCCTAATGGTCATAACTGGAAGGTATTTTTCTCCATTAACTGTAATGGAGTTGAGCTGGAATGACGTGGGGGAGTTTGTGTGACATCATCCGCCTCCCGTAATCCACGTGAACTGACTGTCAACGCAGTGCGTAGAAAACCAGGAAGACCTCCAAAAAGCGCTTAAGAAAACATGCATTATATAATTGAGAAGGCAGCGAAAAACAATAAGAAGCGAGCGAGTGACATATACTACCATATTCATGAGTGTTGCTGCCTCAGAAAGAAAGCAAGGTGTAAACCTAAATTTTAAATTAAGTTCATAGACAGGCTACCGCTGGCGTTTCACATGCCCACAGGTAATGCGGGATACAAGTTTAATGAGAGGGCGCGGGATATAAGCGAGTTTTGATCACTTTGTAACTAAGTTAAAATTGTAGGTGAAGGGGTGTGCTTATGCAAATTCCGAGACTGTGTTTGTGGGGATTGACAGTTAAAGGCGGTGGGGAGTCACGTCATCATCTCCCTCCCATTCATCTAATTTGGTCTGAGCTGAGCTCAGCGCTAATGCCGTCTTCGAAGCAACCGTCAGACTGCCACCAAATACTCACAGAAAAATCCACAAGTTAATACACGCTGTCTCTAGAGTTTCTCACACACTGAATCCTCCAGGCACTACTTACAAAAGGTCACATTGACAATCGTGTTACGTTATTTTTAAAATCTTTCCTTTTCTTAGCACAAGCACAGCTGAGAAGCTTCGATGCATGTGCTCCATAACGTTAAAAATAATGCATTTAATCACACTTTGCATTACAAGCAAAGGGAGCTTTTGTCAATGCATGATTTCCTGGTACATACGATTACATTGATCAGGCATCCCGATTCATTTTACCCTCGCACCACCTTAGTTTGAGAAGAAGTCTGAAAAATATGAGGTTAACACAGAAAAACATCACCAATTCAAGCTTTATGAATAATCGATTAAGCCATCAATAATTGTTTTGGTAAAGCCATCCTCCTTCCATTTTATAATTTTTCCGCCAATAGCCATGATTAAATGAGCGGTAAATAAAGTAAGAGCAAAGCGAGGGTGACTTATTTAGGCAGGCATATATATGACAGCAACACTCATGACAATGTCAATCATGTTACGTTATTATTAAAATGTTTCCTTTTCTTTTCATTACTTCTTTAACACACTACTTCTCGCTGCGCGTGATTTTGCTATATATATAATATATGAATGACCTCCAAAGGCTGAGACTTTTGATATCATGAGCGTGTCTGCAAAACTGGGGTCTCCTGCCCAGCAAAAGTCGAGCAGCCAGCGCATAGCTGTGCCGCCTTTGAGGCGCTGACTGCGCTTCTGCCTTAAGTCAAAGTGAGCACTTTTAATTTTTTCATCCTCCCCTCGCTATAGCCCAGACAAGTGCAAACACGGGACCCCTTTTCTACACCACGGCAAAATAATATTAAGCGATTCACACTTTCTTTTTGCGATATCACGATTATGAGGTCCTCACCTCGGATTATGAAACACGCACGAGTGGAGGACTGACAGTGCCATCACAGCTGATTAATGGCAGGGGCGTCTCACCAGTCTACACAAGACCCACGCGACTGTCCCAAAAGGCGATCATAGCGTCAGCGAACACATCTCTCTATACTATATAAAAGAAAAAGGCAACTTTCCTTTCTTTACACCTTTTTCCTTTTATCCCAAACCAAAGCCTTTCTCTCTTAACACTGCAGAGGACACAAAACTAATTTTCTTTAAATGCGGTAAGGCACATTACCAGAGGCACAAATTTGAGCGTTCACATAGAAAATGTAATTTCTATACCACAGCCGTCGTGTAGCGCCTTTCAAAAGGGATCTACTACCGAGAGATGATCCATATACATTTTAGCTGCTGTTAGTTACTTACCTGTTGTGTTACACAGTCTTTAAAATGTAGTTTACCATAACCACTCCAGTAGTGCTCAATGTACCTGTACTTCTTAAAGCGTTAATGTTTTACTGTTTAATAACTTATAGACTATATTTTATTATTTTTCCCTTGCACTCAGTGACCAAAGCTATACACACACATATATACACATACAAACATACACACAAGTATATGTATGTCTATATATATGTATGTATGTGTATATATATATATAAACACACACACACCCCATCTACATTATATATATATATATATATATATATATATATATACATACATACACACACACACACATACATACATACATACATACATATATATAATATGTGTGTATGTATGTATGTATGTGTATATATGATGTAGATAGGTATATATATATATATGTGTATATGTAGATATGTATATAGATATGTAGATATGAAGATATGTATGTGTATATATATGTATGTATGTGTGTGTGTGTGTGTGTGTGTATATATATGACAGCAACAATCCAAGCTGTGAGAAAACACTAAAAAGGAGGCGTGTCAGGCGTGTGGTACATTTTCTGATGCAGCTAGACGAAAAAACTTTGTGACGCTGCGCCAAATACACAAAACAATTACTTTGACAATCATGTTACATTATTTTTAAAATGTTTCCTTTTCTTTTCATAACTTCTTTAACACATGACATCGCTTGAAGCGGTATTTTGCTGATATATATATATATATATATATCACAGCGACACTCATAACAGTGACAAAACAATTACATTGACAATCATGTTACGTTATTTTCAAAATGTTTCCTTTTCTTTCTCTTTCCTTCTTTAACACACTACTTCTCGCTGCCGTATATATATATATATATATATATATATATATATATATATATATATAGATAGATATGAGAACAACATATATAATAGATAGATATATATAGATATATAGATATATATATATATATATATATATATATAGATATATATAGATAGATATGAGAACAACACTCATATCAATGACAAAACAATTACATTAACAATCAAGTTACGTTGTTTTTCAAATTTTTCCTTTTCTTTTTCGTACCTTCTTTAACACACTACTTCTCCGCTGCGAAGCGCGGTTATTCTGCTAGTACAGTATATAAAATGATCTCGCGGGCCGGATATAATTACACGCCGGGCCGGATGTGGCCCGTAGGCCTTGAGTTTGACTCATATGGACTAAACAGAACTTGAAAAGAAATATTTTTTGGAATGTGATCGCGCAAGTCAGATCTAGTTGACGCGCACTACAGTACATCGAGCCCGCGTGCTATTGTGGTTTTGCTTGTGCTTCAGTAACCGCCCTCGCTCTTACTTTTTACCGTTCATCTAATGAATACACGGAGTATGGCTTTACCAAAACAATCATTGATCGCGAATAAAGTATCCATTATTCATGAAGCTTCAATAGGTGATCTGTCTTTCTGCGTTAACCGCATGCTTTCATACGCCTCAAACGAAGGGGATGCGAGGTTAAAATAAATCGAAAGCGTAGCGTATTACTTAGTGAAACCCCTTTCGGGAATCGAACCTCGGACGTGGCGAGAACCAATCGGATCGCTCTCCGCTACCAAGATTCTACCAAGAATTGAATGCACGGGCCAATCAGCGGCGTGATATCGACTACCAAGAATTGACCAATCGCTACCGTTCGCTACCAAGAATTGACGAATCACGACAACCAAAACTCGGAGAGGGCGGGCCAACCTCTTGTCAGTTAATGTATTCTGCAAAAGATTGTTCGAGTCGGCACACAGACGCGTCGCGATTTGCGTTGCTTTTTGAACGGTCTAAAAATGTTACTCACTAGTGTCGGTGTGTGCAGATATATTTACGTTCACCTACACATGTTCTGAATGATTTTTTTAAACATTCTTGGTTAAGTTTATTACATTTACTAAATATTTGTGCAACACGTGTAAAGACAGATATAATAATGTATAAATACAGTATAATAAACATTGAATTGTATAATCATAGTTTAATTTTACAGAGTGAGCTTTTAAAAATACTAATATGAAGTGCTCATTAATTATAAAATACAAATCATAGAGAAAATCAACTATGTGTACATATTTCCTACAAAAAGACCCTTGGGAAGTCTTTCTGGTATATAAAGACTAATATATATATATATATATATATATATATATATATATATATATATATATATATATATATATATACATATATATATACATATATATTATATATATAGTTAATTATATATCATGCCATATAATAGCATACATATTATAGATATATATATATACTAGTAAATACCCAAGGCCGCGAGAAGTAGTGTGTTAAAGAAGTTATGAAAAGAAAAGCAAACATTTTAAAAATAACGTAAGATGATTGTTAATGTAATTGTTTTGTCATTGATATGAGTGTTGTTGTCATATCTATCTATTATATATATATATATTTATATATATCTGTATATATATATATATATATATATATATCTGTATGTATGTATGTGTATATATATATATATATATATATATATATATATATACACACATACATATATATACATATACATATATACACATACTGTATATACACACACACATATATATACATATATACACATATACATATCTACATATATACTGTATATACACATATATATACAAATCTACATATATATATCCACATATATATATATATTAGGGGTGGGACTCGATTAAAAAAATTAATCCAATTAATTAGAGGCTGTGTAAGAATTAATCTTGATTAATCGTATGTAATCATACGTAAATTTGCCCCAAATGCAAATGTTTTTTTTTAATTTAAAAGTGTTTTAGTGGGCTGACAGAATCAAATAATAGACATGTACATGAATATTGTAAACTGAAGCTGTTTTAATTTCTGAAAAAAAAAAGCCTTTAAACTGCATTTGAATTCAAAACAGAAACAAAAATATCATCCCTGGTTAAAATTGGGCAGACTTAAAAATAAAGTGGTAGTTTAAGTACTTTAAGTAGATTTTCAGAATAGTATTGTCTTTAAATAATAATAACCAAAATTTCAACATAAAGTGCAGTTTTTCTTCTTAAAAAAATAAGTCAGAAACATAAAAGGTAATTTGACCAACTTAATCTTTAAACTCTGAGTAACATTAGCCAAAATTATTTTGTACATTAGGCTAAAACAGTGTGATCATTGAACATTTTGTAATTAGATGTAATTAGAATTACTAACGGTCACGGAAGTCCAATGATCCCCAGTAAGAGCCACAAAGTCCGCTTTCTGTAATGCATCTAATTTTGCTTGCTTTTCAGTGTGCACAAAACCATGCTTTTATCAAGGCTTCGCTGGGAGTCGAAATGATCAGTCGTAGGAGCGCTTTATTCCGACTCTAACATTTTTGTAGCTGTGATGTGTGCATCAGTGTAATGGATGTACCAGGAAATCATGCATTGACAAAAGTTCCCGTTTGCTTGGAATTGAAAGTGTGATTAAATGCGTTATTTTTTAAAGCGTTATGGAGTACATGCATCGAAGCTTCTCAGCTGTGCTTGTGCTAATAAAGGGAAACATTTTAAAAATAGCGTAACATGATTCTGCGTTAACCTAATATTTTTCATACGTCCCAAACCAAGGAGATCGAAGGTAAAATGAATCGGGTAGCGCATACATACTCAGTACATCCCTCTGGAATCGAACCTCGAATGTCGGCATTAGAGGCGAAGACTCTACAATTACGCCCACAGCGTGTGGCTTGTCTATGCGAGTATGTATGTAGATCGGGTATATATATACCAGCGTATCAGTGGAGAAGTAGAAGTTATGAAAAGAAAAGGGAACATTTTAAAAATAACGTAACATGATTGTCAATATACAGTAATTGTTTTGTGAGTGTTATTGAATGTTGCTGTCATCAAGGATTTGATTATCATTATTTCTTTCAATCAGGGTCGTATTTATTCGATGTGTTGTGTTCAAGTTACATTCCGTGTTTGTCAATCGTTGTAAAGATAAGAGGTTTCATTCATCGATTAGTTTCTTACTGCATCAATAAACAGCTCGTCTTCCTCTTTATCTGAGATGTGACAAACTGCATGCACGGGTTTTTTTACACTGTCTTCCTTTAGCGGGACATTCACTTTTTCCACCGTGTGCTTTGTTTCGCAGTAGCTGCACTTATGAATATGATTGTATGTATCAGACGCTTCATATTTTTTTGCTGCCTTCTCAATTGTGTAATTCGGTTTTGTTCAGCACTCTTTGGAACTGTTGCTTTTGTCTGTGCACTGCGTCAGTTCACGTGAGCCGCTTGGTGTTCTTGCATCGAAGGTTCCCAGCTGTGCTGGTGCCATCTCGTGTAATGTCAGCTAAGACCCGGCACTTAAAAGTTTCTCTCGCAGTTTCAATGAGTTTGTGCCAAACACCACCCTGACCATCTCATCTTCCTCTGCATAAGCACAGTCCTTCACCGTGAATATTTACCGGCAGTGTTTGTATTGGATTGCCGCTGATGGACGGCCTTATATGGGCAGGCACTAAATTACAAACGCTAGTGGCAGCCTGTCTATGAACTTAATTTAATATAAACTTACGGTTCACGCCGTGCTTTGTTTCTGCAGTAGCTGTACTTATGAATATGCTTGTATGCATCATTTGCTTCATAATGTTTTTCTGCCTTCTCAATTGTGAAATGGCGTTTTGTGCTCATCGCTGTTTGGAGTTCTTCCTTGTTCTCTACGCAGTACTTACGTAGGAGGCGTGATGATGTCACGAAACTCCGCCCCCACGGCCATCTCCAACTCAACTCCATTACATTATATGTAGAAAAATAGGTTCCAGTTATGACTCTTGCGCGTAGAATTTCGAAATGAAACCTGCCCAACTTTTGTAAGTAAGCTGTAAGGAATAAGCCTGCCAAATTTCAGCCTTCTACCTACACGGGAAGTTGGAGAATTAGTGATGAGTCAGTGAGTGAGTGAGTGAGTGAGTGAGTGAGGGCTTTGCCTTTTATTAGTATAGATATATATATATACTCAGCAAAAAAAGAAACATTCCTTTTTCCAGGACTGTGTATTTCAACAATAATGTTTTAAAATCCAAATAACTTTACAGATCTTCATTGTAAAGGGTTTAAACAATGTTTTCCATGCATGTTCAATTAACCATAATCAATTAATTAACATGCACCTGTGGAATGGTCGTTAAGACCTTAACAGCTTACAGAAAGTAGGCATTTAAGGTCACAGTTCTAAAAACGCAGGACACAAAAGAGACTTGTCTACCGACTGTGAAAAACACCCAAAGAAAGATGCCCAGGGTCCCTGCTCATCTGCGTGAACGTGCATTAGGCGTGCTGCAGGGAGGCATGAGGACTGCTGATGTGGCTAGGGCAATAAATTGCCATGTCCGCACTGTGAAATGCCTAAGACAGCGCTACAGGGAGACATGAAGGACAGCTGATCATCCTCGCAGTGGAAGAGCCCGGATCTCAATCCCATTTTAAAGCTTTTTTATCATTACACATAATCGCTTGAATTCAGAGATCTCTCAGTTTGAACAATACATATATAATATATATATATATATATATATATATACATGCATACAACATACACACACACACA